>NC_034608.1:49550121-49551462 GCF_900095145.1 Mus pahari
AGAGAGAGAGAGAGAGAGAGAGAGAGAGAGAGAGAGAGAGAGAGAGAGAGAGAGAGATTGATTTCTTTTTCTGTCCTATACTTAATACTGTTTTAGTGTTTTATGAAAAAAACAAATTGGGATCAACCAAATAACAAAAGAAAATCTACACCTATGCATTTATTTATTTACTGAGCCCTGAAAGTGAAAGCCAGGACTTGTGAATGTTTTGCGACCTGCCCCAGCAATGAACTCTATCCCCAGGCCCAATGACCTGACTTAATAAAGACTAATTCTCAGACTCGGTCTTTCTCATTCAATTCTGTTTCCTGTTGGAACAGAGAGTCCACTTACAAACAAGAGGACTGGTAGCATCACAGGAATAGCAGGTCTTGGTGGCTGCTGCAGATAGATAAAGCTGACTCCAATAGCTCCACGAGGCCTCTGTACTCGGGGCCCTTTAAACTTCTGTTCTTATCAAATCTTAGCATCGCCTGCTGCCCCAGGGTGAGCTGCTTTGTAGATTTGACCATTTAGGTTCCTAGAGATAAAATTCCTCCTTCCTTATCTTAAAAGTTTTCTGTACTGTGGTCTAAAATAATTCTAGAGTCTAAAGACAACAGGACCGCTAAGCTCAGTAGTTCTTGCAGTGTCAAAAAGGGGTTCCTTGAGATCTGGATATCCTCTCTCAGGCCTTACTGTTTTTGTAAAGACACCAAAAGATTTTCATTTTTCTATTTTCTCTACCAAATTTACAGGAGAAACTTTCAGAGTCTATAGTGCTGTGTGGTGATGTCATTTCTCTGTGATTAATAGAAGCAGAAACTGAGTGTTTTTGTGGCTTAAATATTTCTCAGTTTAATCTCTGATAAGAAAAATTTGACATGTACAATCCACATTGAAAGCAAAAATAATATCTTTGGAGACTCGTGTTTTGTAATACCTAATCTTCACTGTCACCTTGACTGGATTTAGACTTACCTAGGAGTTCCCCTTTCTCTTTCTACAAAGCTTTAACAGAAGAGGAAGGAACTATTATGAACGTGATAACCAATATCCTATAATCCTATAGGCCCGAATCCCAGTTGGAATAAAAACTAATAAAAATACTACTACTACTACACTACTACTACTACTACTACTACTACTACTACTACTACTACTACTATTACTACTACTAATAATAATAGAGTTATGGTGTTTTGAATGAAGGAGGAGGAGGAGGAAGAGAAGAAGAAGCACAAGCAGAAGGAGGAGAAGAAGGGGAAGAAGAAGAAAAGAAGAAGAAGAAGAAGAAGAAGAAGAAGAAGAAGAAGAAGAAGAAGAAGAAGAAGAAGAAGAAGAGGAGGAGGAGGAGGAGGA
>NC_034608.1:49551877-49563374 GCF_900095145.1 Mus pahari
CAGCAGCAGCAGCAGCAGCAGCAGCAGCAGCAGCAGCAGCCACCAGCTATGGTGACTTGACTGAGAAACGTCCCCAGTAGTCTCAGGCATTTCAAAGGTCGATCCTCACTTCAGATTAGTATTGGGGAGGTTTAGGTTGCATGTATTCTTGGTAGATGCAGTACACCCCAGGGACAGTTGCTAAGAGTAAACCCATGAACTTCCAGTTCATGCTCTCTGCTTTGTGTTTGAGGCTAAGGACATAAGCTTTCAGATTTGTGCTCAAGACTGCCGTGCCTTTTACCCCTTGCGGACACACTTCCCCACCAAAATGGACTCCTTCTACCTCTGGCACCGGAAGCTCAGAATATACTCTTCTAAAAGTTGTCTTGGTCATGGTGCTTTACCACAGCAGCAGCAAAGGAGCTGACGCACCAGCTGAGCACCAGTGTACACCTCTCTGCTTTCTTTTGGAGGATGCCATCTCACAGGTTGCCTCAGACTCTTACTGTCACAGCTGGAGGCTCACTTACCATACCATCTTCCCCACTATGATGGGCCAAACTGTAAGCCAAAACAATTCCTTCCTTATCTAAGTTGTCTTTGTCAAGAATTTCATCAGTTTGCTTTCATGGACCACAAGAGGAGGCTGGCTGCAGCCCTTCACAGTCAGCACATGGATGACTGACCACCTCCCTCTCCCAATCTAGCAACACCGTGAAAAAGAAGAAGAAATCCATGAGGATTATCAACAATGGGATTCAGATAGTGCTGAAACATACCTATGAGTGTAATAAAATGAAATCATATGTCTGAAATAGGCAGAATTGATGCTATGGGAATTGTATTTATCTTCTAAAGTAATCATTAATATCTGTGTTTATAATAACAATAACAGAGATTAATTAGAAAAATGTTTTTTTTTTTGATTTTTGTTTTGCTTTGTTTTGTTTAATTTTAATTTTTTGCTAAGCACTAATAGGTAAAATACTAGAAAATACAGGAACTCTTTAGTTCTTCCTGGGCACCTAGGATTTAATCACATCTTAAGTAGCCTCATATTGCAGATGAGGAAACTAAGAGGAGAGAGGCTGCATCATATCTTGCAATTATGGTTCCCACACAACAGCAGAGATTAGATCAAAACTCAAAGCTCCATTGCAAAACCACCATGTTTATTCTGTGCCGCCTGCATGATATGCTATGCTTTACTTTTATAGAAAACTTGAACAATCCTGGAAGGATAACTACATATATATATATAGAATCACAGAATCACTGCTTTATAAAGACCTTTGTTTATTTTGAAAGCCATTTATCATCTTCCAAATATTTAAATATATTAAATCTTTCTCAGTACTAAGATTGTACCCATTTTTTGGATAATTCCATATAAAATGTATTTTCCATGTTAACCCCATTCCTTTACTTGCATTTCTTGGATTTCACTATAATAAATCCTACCTCCACAAGCACCTATGTATATGAACCATCTTTGCATTATGTTTATACTACTTAGCCTAGATCTTTTTAGGGAAATCACTATATTTTCCCATGATAAAACACTTAAGGTGAATCAAATCACTTTATATCCCACAAGGAATATTTAACAATACCCATCACCTCACACTCTATTATTCTGAACAATTGCATTCAACACAGCCACCTGATAGGTACTAAATGATTTCTTAATCAATTCATCTCTTACTAATGTAGTTAAGAAATCAAACCAAATAGGGTCATTCAATAATCATTTGATGAGGACACATCATGCATTAACCATTGTGTGAAAAATCATGTCTCATTTCTGAACCATCTGTTTGTCTTCCCATTAGGTCAACTCTAATCCCTTAACACCCAGGATGGTATTGTGTGAGCAAATAAACGTGATTCCCCTTCCCATAAAGGGAATGAGAATGTCTGCTATTTAACATGCTATAATTAAGTAGAATACATTAGAAGCTGTATGAGGAGGGAAAAAAATTATCATTCTAACAGGCTAGAGGAGCAAGTTTCTCTCTGCTATGGGCCCTATTCTCCATGAATGATTGGCCCATAAACCATTCCCTGCTGTGCTGAGTCAAACAGTCAGATATTTTTAACTCTGGCTTCCTTTTTTTTTTTTTTTTTTAACTGCCTAATTGGATTTTTCTAATCTGTTATTAGACGGAAATAGCAAACTGGCACACCAGGCAGGCTCCCCGTATGCCATTATGATGTTTCCATAGTTTTGCTAGATTTAATCACATTTCATTCATAAAGGTTAGTTGAAAATTAAGAAGGAAACAGATTGTTCCCACATGAACTGGCAAGAACACCATAGTAGCTTCTGACTGGGCAGAGGCTTGATGGGGCAGAAAGGAAACTTGTTTTCTTGTAACCCAAGTAACCAAAATTCCCCTGAGATAAAAAAAGAAGCAATAAGAGGTAACTATCACATCCTGCAGATATGAGCTGAGCCTTTCTTCTTCTTCTTCTTCTTCTTCTTCTTCTTCTTCTTCTTCTTCTTCTTCTTCTTCTTCTTCTTCTTCTTCTTCTTCTTCTTCCTCCTCCTCCTTCTCCTTCTCCTTCTCCTTCTCCTTCTCCTTCTCCTTTCTCCTTCTCCTCCTCCTCCTCCTCCTCCTCCTTCTCCTCCTCCTTCTTCTTTTTCTATTATTATATGAGTACAATATTTTTGTTGGACAGCAACATTTGAATGTCACCTGAATTATGACATCCCAGACGCAATGTTTTTTCTTTTCCCAAATGTGTTAGGAAATATCTTTCATAAAATGAATGGCAATTTTTCCTTCCTCTAATATCTCCATATTAGGGAGGAAATGAAAATATTGGTAATATTGACCACACATGCTAGTCCCATGCACCATCCACCTGTGGAGAAGGATAATGACAAAGCTCTGGGAACAGTCATTTCAGCAAAGTATGGCTCTCCTACTACAGTAATTGGGGTAGGATCATTGCTGTGAATGGCCTTGTCCTGGTAATATTAGCTCCAAGTGCTACAGAGAACAAAAGAAGTCATCAATACTTAAGGCGACGGGGGGGGGGGAGGGGGAATCTAGTCTTCTTTAGACAATTCCACAACATTATGATACAATGTTTTAAAATGTGAGGAATTCATAGAGGTATTTGATTCTCAATAATCTTTATTCTCCTTCAACTGCTTCGCCTTCTTATTCAGAAGGTCATGGTTAATACTTAATAGCAGTGACTTTTTTTTTTTTTTTTTTTTTTTTTTTTTTTTGGTATTGAGTTTTTGTAGTCCCTTACATATTCTATGTATTAATCCCTTTTCAGATGAGTAGCAACAAATATTTTCTCCCATTCTGTAGGCTGTCTGTTCACATGATAACTGTCTTTTGTTGTATAGAAGCTTTACAGTTTAATTTGATTTCATCTATCTATTGCCCATGTTTGTGACATGTCATTCCGGACACTTTTATCCATTCCAATGATGAGGTAGCACACCAAGTCTATGATTGGATAGTATTTTATTTACAGACAACTAACCATCCAATTTTAAAATTTGTAGCTGCACAATATATTTGTTTCCATTTACTTTTCATGATAAAACTCTCAGTACTGATCATTGTTGCATACTTAATTGTGAACCAATTTTCAAGTAAGTAAATCATTGAAAATATGTTGGCTGGAAGGAAATATTTTCACTTCTAAATGACACATTTCTGATGACTTTACAAAAATTTCATGAGGTAGAGCATAATGAAATAGAAATACAGAACTCACAAAAAAGTTAGCAAGGCAATTAAAAAATTCACTCCAAATATAACTCATGTTCTAAATTTATTCTAACAATTCATGGAAGGTACAGTTATCATTTTAAGATGTCCACTAACATCTGGTGTAATTTAATATGTATTTTTACAAGTATAACATCATATTTCATCATAAAGAAACTACCATCCTTAATTTACAAATGAGATGACTACAATTCATTTACCAACTGGTGGTTTGAATATTTTTGGCCCAGAGAGTGGCACTATTAGAATATGTAGCCTTTTTTTAGTAGGTGTGGCCTTGTTGGAGGAAATGTATCACTGTGGGGGTGGGCTTTGAGACCCTCCTTCTAGCTGACTGGAAGCCAGAATTTTCCTAGCAGCCTTCAGATGAAGATGTCGAACTCTCAGCTACTCCCTTGCTATGCCTACCTGGATGCTGCCATGCTTCTTGCCATGATGATAATGAACTGAACCCATGAACCTATAAGCCAACCCCAATTACAGGTGACCTTGGTCATGGTATCTCTTCACAGCAATGGACACCCTAACTAAGATACCAACCAAATGTATTTATTTATCAGGACCAAGAGCCCTTTAGGTACCTGACTGAAATGATTGACATGGACTTTCTGAGTGACAGTAAATATAATTAGTACCTCTCTTATAGAGCACTTTTGATGTCTGCTTTACATTGTTAGTGCTACCCCTGGACTAAGCAATGTGCATATAAAACATTCTATAGGGTGCAATAATTAAGACAACCTTTAAATATAAGTTGCATAACGCCTCTCTTTATCAAATCTTTCATTGTTGTGAGATCCTGGCCAAATAAGTGTCAAGCAAACGTGTACTTCTTCTCTAATTGCCCTTTTGGTTGTATTCTTGCTGGGTGCTGAGGTCAACCGACTGCTGCTGTTCAAAGGCACGATGCCCCTTTCTGCCTTTGAGCATTTCACTCAACCTTTTGGAACAGCCTTCTGGATATCTGTGTTGGTGACTTGCCTGATGGCTTCAAATACGTTTGAGTCTAGATGGCCTGATTGCCCAGTTTTTAGTGGAAACATTCCTTCTATATAACCTCCTAGACAATATTTCCCTTTCCTTTGGCATTTTCTCTTAGGTATTACCCAAGAACCATCCATGTAGACTACTGAATGAATGAATGAATGGACACAATGGTTGTCTCTATATAGTTTCTGTTTCTGACTGGAGGTCCGTGTATTGGTATGTGAGCCATAAAAGAACAGAAATGACCGTGCTATTCCATACTCTGTCCTTAGATTTACAATAACATGATGGAGCAATGGTAGGAACAGTGACTACTTAGTGAATGAGTGCAGCAACAATCTGTGAAGAGACGAATCAAATGGGACCAAGAAGGTCATTACCACACTTTTCTTCATCTCTAGAAACTCTCTTCCAGATCTTCAACACTCCCAACCCTGTCTACCCCGACTCCCTTCTTTATCACCATTTGTCAGCCCTACCCTTTCATGCTCCCTTTAGCTTTTATCTGGACCTTTGAAAGAGACGGGTAGTCACAGTTTTCCAAAACATCAGCTCTGTGACATCAGTGGAGATTCAAACTATGGAGCCAGTTTTATAGTCAGTGACAGAAGCCAAATTAAAGTGTTTGCTACACAGTGCCAACTACCCCTTGCAACTTGAAGGTTAGATGTAGTTTCCATAACACACATTTCAAATTCCTAAGAAAAGAAAGTTTGTGGAATAACTTTAAGCAGCTTGAGGCTTTTATTTTTAATTCACAGTGTGGATAGGTACACGAGAGATTTAGTACATGCCTGTGCAAACACACACACACACACACACAGAGAGAGAGAGAGAGAGAGAGAGAGAGAGAGAGAGAGAGAGAGTAGGGAGAGAAAAGGGAGAGGGAGAGAGAATGCATTCACCAAGATGGAAAGTGATCAATCTCGCTACTGTGAAATCCAAGTTGACTTCTTCAGGTCTGCTGGTCTTATAATGCAGGGTTGAGTTTCAGTTGCATGAGAGGCCCATGTAAGTAGTTGAATTTGACATCTTTGACTACTTCCGACATCATTATTTTCTATGGTCTATTTATATTCAGGGGATTTGGAATTTTCCCTTCACTGTTCATATGGCCAAGTAATAAGTCATTGCTATGTGCTAGGTCCAGATTTTAGGAATTAATGAAATACTTAAAGAAACACTAACTCTGACAACAGAACCCCAGGTGCAAGGACCATCTCATGATAAGGTAAGTTCATCCTCATTGGAGCAATTCAATTTAAAATGATAAGATCAAGTACTCTTGTTGTTTTCATGTTACTTGGGAAAGATAACAATTAAAAACCGAATCATGCTTGCCTTTGGTTTTTGTTAGTCTGCTTTGTTGTTATTTTTGTAAGAGGAGGATCTTTTACTGTCTAGAGCTACAGTGGCACAATCCAGAAATCGTGGTAAGCTACCAGCCATTCAGTTTCAAGTCTGCTTAAATAGTCTGTGCTGGCCACATTCTTCTATTGATTACCACTCCTGCAACAATAAAAGACTGAAAGGATTAGGAAAAGGAGGAAAAAATAATGAAAAATGGAGTACTTCATCATAAGGTTAAAAAAAAAATTAAACACATTTTGGAAGAGAGAAATGAAAAGTAGTCACCTGGCAGTTTATAAACCAGAGTGGAGAATACCTTGAGTTGGGAGCGGAAGATACAGAGAAAGAGGACATGTATAGAAGGCGGGCAGATTGGCCTGAGAGTGTCCAAGACATAATACAGTTCAAGGGTAATAGATGTCTGAAGTTGTGTTTTAGGGAGATGAGTGAGGTTGTTGAAAACAGCACAGTGCAGCTGCCTATGTGGTTCTGTTGCTTAACAGCCAGGGGCCTCGCATTACCACGTCTCCCAGAAGACAGTGGGGGCAATCCTTCTCATCCCACAGATACAGCAGGGTGTTGTGGGGACAGAGTGAAAACAGGGTCATCCATTGGGACAGGCATTAGCATTCATGATGGAGAACACATTTGGGTTGTAGAGTGGGTGTGGTTAGATTCACACAGAAAGTTGGCTCGTTGGATGGTTTCAGAGAAAAACTTCGGATACTAAATATTAAAAACCAGACCTCACATAGAGCTGAGACCATCAGAGGTCCGAGAGAAGTCCCTGTTATGATTGTGAGAGTGAAATTAAAGTAAACACAAAAGAAAACTGAAAGTTAGGTGAGCAAGGAGGCAGACAATCGACCCCACATGAACAGCAGACTCTCAGAGTTGCAAAGGAAAAGGGAGTTCTGAAATAAATGTATTATAAAACATGAAAATTAGAGAATGTTGTTAAGTAGACTTTGAGATTATGTATCTCAAGGTAAAACACCAAGAGGAGCAGGAAAATACAAAATTGATATCATTTCTAGCATTTAATCTGAAAAAATATTTTAGAGAAATAGAATAGTTCAGAAAACCCTACGTCATGCTCACAGAAGTCCCAAGAAGAGAGAAGTATTAGAGAAAATGGAATGGAGACATTACAAAAGAAATACTGCAGGACATTTGTCTAGAGTTTCTACTTTACGAACGAACAAAAGGAGCACAAGTGTTAAATTTCAGAGCAGTTAGTTGTCAAAGAAAATCTAGAATGTTTCTCAAAATGTAAGTAAGCAGAAAGCATTAGGAGTGCATGCCATCAGACTTCTTAGAGACATCAGTGAAAGTAAAACAGAACCAACAGCAAGGCGGGCAAACAAATACCAGCAACAAAGAGCCAAGCATCCTTCACAGGTCTGAGGGGAGATGATGTTTGACCTTTGTTTTATACTTAGTTTAAATATCCACCACCTATGAAAGGCAATTTCAGACAAGCAAGGTCTAAAACTACATTTCTTCTGAGTGTGCTTGCTTAGATGCCATTGCAGCAGGTACTACATGGGCAGTGACATAAGAAAGTGGAAGGTGGAGCCATCTACAAAGGAGGGTGCTGTGGACTCAGACTTCAGGCTAATCCACAAGGGAAGCCCCAGACTAAGATTGGCAGCAAACCTGAGAGATACTTGTGAGAATAAAAGTGGAGGATGGAGAGTGTCAGTGGAGACAAAGAGGAAAGACAAAGCCACAGAACAATAAATAAAACTGGGTTAACTTTATTGACAAAGAACTTGATGAAGAGGGCATTGCCAATACGTAGATAGAGAAAAACCAGAAGAAATTAAAACGCCGAAGTAATCATTAGCTTCAGAAAAACAGGAAGGGTTGCTCAAGAAAAAATGAGTGGGTAGTGTAGTTCGCATCCTGGATTTGCAGTGAATAAAACTGTTCTAGTTATTACAATGAAAAACAGAAGTGGATGCTCACAGTCAGCTATCGGATGGAACACAGGGTCCCCAATAGAGGAGCTAGAGAAAGTACTCAAGGAGCTGAAGGGGTCTGCAACCCTATAGGTGGAACAACAATATGAACTAACCAGCACCCCCAGAGCTCATGTCTCTAGCCGCATATGTAGCAGAAGATGGTCTAGTCAGCCAACATTGAGAAGAGAGGTTCCTTGGTCTTGCAAACTTTTTATGACCCAGTACAGGGGAACACCAGGGACAAGAAGGGGGAGTGGGTGGGTAGAGGAGCGGGGGAGGGAGGGTATAGGGGACTTTGGGGATAGCATTTAAAATGTAAATGAAGTAAATACCTAATAAAAATTGGGAAAAAAGTCCTTCAGCTTCAGCAAAGGCTGGCTCTCAGGGAGAAAAAGGCAAAATCACTTCAAGGGATGTGACATTTTTGTAGTTGAGCAAGGAACTTTTTTTTCTCCTTTTCATAAAAAAATACATTTGGATTAAAAAAAAAAAACTAAGAACTAAGATTTTACATACATTGAGGCAGAGAGATGGTGAGTTCAATCCCAGTAGCCTAGCTGACATAGTGAGGTTCTGTCTTAGGAGAGAAAGCAGGGTTATATATGTATAACATTTGGAAGCTGGAAGCATTGTCAACTGTTACCTTTTTCTTTTTTTTCAAATGTCTCCTTTTTAGGGAAAGGAATATAGTTTCAGGGATATAACAAAAGCTTAACTATAAGAGACCTCTTTCATGAATTAATTTTAACCCACTTAACTAGTTTAGAGTCTTTGTTATAAAAGTGCCCTCAGAAAATGCATTTAAACATCAAATGGTGTAACACCTGTAAAATTCCCAGAAGAAAAGGATGTGCAGTGTTTTTTGTTTGTTTGTTTGTTTTGTTTTTGTTTTTGCCATTCTTTCAATGTCTCCATTTGAAGATGATGGAGAGAGCTCCATTATGAAATCATGACATTTTCCATCCATAGCTGAGTCAGGTATAACCTAAGGAAAGCTCAGTTATCTTGATTAGAAACAATGCTCTTCACCAAGTACAGGATAATCAGCAATGATCCTGCCAAAAAAAAACCCCCATAAATATAAGCCTTGTTCAACCTGCCAAAACGTTGCCCAAATCCTCACACAGTATTTGGCTCAAGATTATTCATTCATCCTCCTGAGAATCCTGAATGGTGTGTGTGTGTGCTTATTGATGTTGAAGTGCAGGGGGAAATGTTCTCAGGATGTGGCCAGGCAAGGCGCATTTCCTGGGATACGGCCAGACATTGTGGCAAACATTTGCAACCTTCTGCTCAAAATGTCAGAGGGCTCTGTGAGTTCAAAAACTGAGGGGAAGAAGGGGAAAGGAGGGGAACAGAAAGATTACGTTTATGCAGAAACAAATATTAGGGAAGAAATCTTGTATGCCTTGATTCTGGGCCAGACCCCTATGCTTTTGGCTTTTTAACTGAAATGACAGACTCAGTGTAAAACAATAAGCCAACAATATATGCATCCCAGATGTTTATCATCTGTCTTTTGGCAGATCAGGTAGAAGCAGACACTTCTGAAAGGTCAAAATCGAAAGGAACTTTCCGGATAATCTGATTCAAGTGCTCACTCACATTTTAAGTTAAGGAACCATTCTTGGGGGTGACAAGCACTTCTCAAGGCAATATCAACAATCCCACAGGCCCATTTAGTCCCAATTTAGCCCTGTGGGTGTGCAGGCCACAGAATGGTTCAGTTGCTCACTCAGGCTTTAACAGTTCACGCAGTGGGGGCAAGGCCCAAGCAGCCCCTCAGGATGAGGACAAAGAGGAAAAGTCACAAACAAATCACCATGAACAAGAGAGTTTGAAGAATGGCAAGATTGTGCCTCATAAGAATGTTCTTACCCCTATTTGTTAATACCTCATAGAAAGCCAGCTTTACAAGCATAGAGTTTAGCAACCCAAGTCTAAAAACCTCAAGGGCACAAGGATAGGTAAAGATGATGAAGTACAATAATTTGTTAGAAAACAAGAGGGAGCCCGTGATATGCTGCTATTGGCTCACCGACTTCCATTCCATTGATTGAGACACATTGCTTGATTCCTTTGGTTTTATTCGAATGTCACTAAAAACCATCTCTCGGCAGAGGGATGAGTACTGAAAACATCTCAGAATTTTAAACTATTTTCTTGTTGGCATCCATCATTTTGAAATGAAGACTTTAATAAAACCTGTAACTTCTCTGTTCCGGTGGCTCTTGGCTTCCGGTTCTCTTTGGCTTTGGCTACTGATAGACTAAAGGGCTGAATTCATTATATGAATCAGGGAGCTGTGCTTTAACATCCAATTTGATTCAGTCTTTTTTTTTTTTTTTTTTAATTCACCATCAATTATACTGATTCTAAAGATCTAAGCACTCATGACAAAAGCATTCTGTTGTCACAACGCCTTTCCTGACACCACAGAAGGAGCCCATGGCCCTCTGTCCCTTCCAGTTACTCTCTCATTGGCTGATGTACATACACTTGTATGGTCACCTCTATCTTTCTCCCACCACCACCTAGACACCTGAAACTCCTTACACCAACAATCTTCATATCTCTCCTGAGCATGATCTGTGAAAGGTACATAACCGAAAATTGCTTCACAATCTTTAAGTGTATATGGAAACCTACTGTTTTTAAAACATGAACGTGCACACACACAGGCATACACATAAACACCCACACTTCCACACACTCTTGCCCGCTTCTCTTGCTCCTTGGGGCTTAAAGAACACTAGGCATAGTTTTAATTATACATCCTTTGTAAAGACATACCACGTACATCTGGCTTTGCCAGGGAGTGAGGCATTCCATATTACTGAGTTGCTCTAGAATTCCTCACTCCATCTCAGCTTTCAGATGTGTGTTGTTGGATGAACCCAGGGGCCATGCATGCTAGGCAAAGCTCTACTACTGAAATACACACATAGCCTTCTAACCCAGGGGCAACTGCTATTTCAAGGCCAAAGAAACAACATTAATATCTGTCTAACTTTTAAAACACTGTACTTACTGTTCATCTTGTAGCTTCAAGGTCATATCTATAGGCATCGGTGACTGACATTTGTCAATTACACACCGAGACTACTGTGGTCTTGGGGGCTATTTATACCCACACTTAATGGCCTGCTATTGCCATGCTTTTATAGTCTTTAATTTCCTTCTAATAGATTTTCTGGCCTTGCTTTGTGCTGCTGTCTTCTAACGTAAATTGGTAAACCAAACAAGTCAATATATTAGAATTACATCAGGTAGGCATAGGCCTTGGCAGAGAGCCAGCACTTCTGAGCTTCATTGTTGACCTATTTTTAACTGCACTGTAGCTTTTGATGTCTATTCCCTCTCTCTCTCTCTCTCTCTCTCTGTGTGTGTGTGTGTGTGTGTGTGTGTGTGTGAGAGAGAGAGAGAGAGAGAGAGAGAGAGAGAGAGAGAGAG
>NC_034608.1:49564349-49608405 GCF_900095145.1 Mus pahari
CATCTTAGCTCTAAATTTTGTCTCTGTACCTATATCCTTTCATGGATATTTTGTTCCTTATTCTAAGGAGGAATGAAGTATGGTATCTGTTCACAGCAGTAAAACCCAAACTAAGACACTGTGCTTCTGGGCTGGATTTACTTTCATTTGTTCTCTTGAGATTACATGGCAATGGTGGCACTGAGTGGAACACAAGCAGATTTGCCACGGGGAAGGAGAAACAGGAGCTTGGCTATCATTATAGTGTATGCTACACTTTCCTGTTTTAATGGAGTCAGTTCTTCATGCCTTGTATCTGCTCTCTGCTGATTATGCGTAGGACTTTCTTTTAAGATCTTTTTCCCATTTAAAAGACATCATGATATGGTGGAGATCCTGCAAAACCTGGACATGGGCTTCTTAAGTTGGAAGATTTCTTTGTACAGTATGAAGTATCCATAATTACACTAATCGCATACATTTTTACATACATCATTTCCAAGTGTTCTGATAAAGTCAGTTATCAGTAAGGGCAGCTCCATTCCATGCAAGCTACATACATTATGCCACAGCATTCAAGGAAAAGACACTTTATCTTTATCGTCACCACTCGCAATGTCACTAACACCGGAGACATAGAGACGTTAGTTCTTTGAGTATTAAAATTGTCTTGCATAGCAAAAGGGGGGGGGTCATCAAAAGCCTGTGAGCAGCTAAATTAGGTCAACAAAGCTTGTAAGTAATGGCTTTCCACAAGGCCTATGTCTACCTCATATAATACTTGTCTCTGGCTTCCAGTTTAGAGATAAGGATAAAGGCTTGGAGACAAAGGACTTGCAGACTCAGTAGACATGCCAAGAGTTGAGTTGACAACTGGATCAACTGGAGTAGGTCCCTTGGACTGCCATAACAAACTGAAACATTATCTTGTTCCAGAGGCCAGAAACCTAAGGTTAAGCAGGTAACGCCAGTCTTTTGAAGTCCCCAGTCAGAGATATGCTCTAGTCCTGCCTCTAGTGTATGATAATCTAAATGAAGTATGGAAGGTGTAGAGATCTGGCTCATGTCTTAGGCTTGCAAGGCAAGCTCTGTATTGGTTGTACCATCTCCGGAGCCTCCCCAAACCTCATTTTGGCTTTTTATTCTTCATCAAGACCCCATCCTCAAATCCTCAAGAGAGGTAATATCCTGAGTTAATGAGACTTATGATGACAAAATGATTTTTTTGAAGGGTAAGGGAGGTGTCACAATTTAGCCTATAGAACTACAAAGCCTCATTTTACATCCACAGGCTCAAGATGTTTCTACTCTCATATGCTATGTCTAATATTTTAATATTTATCTCTAAACACAAGATCATGCTTGCGTGCTAAAGGGAGCATACATTATCTGGGGATAATTTTTTTAGCATCAGCACCCCATTAGTGAAGATAATTAAAAGTTGACTGTAGTATGCATTATTTTTCATTTCTAAAAGCCTGCATTAAGATGGAATAGGCTTTTTCCTTGGAGGAATGGGGATAATCCATCACTCTGACACTGAGGGGAATTCCACATACAAAGGGAAAAGGTGGAAGAACAAAATCACTGTATTGATGCAATTCATTATCTCCATCAGCGGGGTCACTGCTACTATGCTTCTTTCATTATTATTACTCAATACGCAGCAAGCAGAGATTCAACCCTACATTACTCTTGTGATATTTTTACCTTATAAACCAGTAGGCCTGTCATCCAAGGAATAGTGAAAATAACAATAAAAAAATTCAAATTTCAATATTCATTCATTGTTCACCAAGACTTTATTTTTTAAATGAATTTCTGCGGTAGGCACTGATCTAAATTGCTAATTAGTGTCAGGAAATTGGGGAAAGAAAAAAAGAAAGAAATTCTTGCCCATTGGGTGATGAATTTACTTTTTGTGGATGAATGAAACAGTTCATTTAGGGAAGGGCCAAACAGAGCCAGGTAATGTGGAGTAAATGTCCTATTGGTGATTCCTATTATTTGTGGATGTTGGTAGGTAGGTGACTGCACGTCAAGGTGAGACATGGACAAGATGACATTTGCAGCAATGTAAGAACAAGCTGTGCATTATCTGGGAATGGGGAACGTGTCGATGAGGCATAAAAGCCAGCAGAAAGTGTCTGAAGTAGGAACTTCCCCCCAATTATTCTAGAAAAATCTACGAGGCTAGACCAACCACCAACGACTCTAGTAGCCAGAAAACCTGATTGTGCTGTGCTGCATGGCCAGGTCTAATTAAGCTTGACAACTTGAGCCTCTGGGAGCTTCCCTGACTGTCTCCTGCCTCCAGCTCTGACATTCTCCCCACCTTCTGGGGGCTGTTATTCCTGGCTGAAGACCAACAACAATAACATCAGCAAGGAAGCTCAGGAGTAAGGCAGCTACTTTGTCATGAGGCTGTATAACCTCCCCTCTGCCTTCACCACAACCTACCCAACTATGGTGTTTGAAAAAAAGTAATTGATTTTTTTTTTTTTTTAAATCCCAGTTGGTCCAAAGGGGTTGATAGTGCAAGTGACAGTCATATTTCACCAGAGAAGCTGCTAGGGAAAAGACTTGATGTGACATGTAACTCCAACCACGCTTACTGATTCCTCAAGAAAGAACTCTATGAGATAAATCTATGGCAGGGAGATTCTTCTCTGTGAGCTCTTGATTTTATATATATTTTGAGAACAGAAGACATCATAATTTTGTTCCGAATGTTGTTTCAACATGGTTTGTATTGGGAACAACCATTGAAGGCCAGAGATACAGGCTCTATCTGAAGCAAAGGCACACTGTTTACTGCTTTCTGTAAAACAGACAATGGACCAAAGAGTCAACCACAAGAGTTGTGGCTTATTTGATAAGCTGGAGGGCTTGCTCAGATCAGCTCTCCAGCTCTTCTGTATGAAGCTGTCACCTAACTCTTATTCTGTTTCCCAATTGAACATAGTGAATATCCTCAGAAGCTGATAATGCACTGATGTTATTACTTGAATAACAAGCCACCCTTCACCTCTGCCAGAAGGAACCTGTGTTTCCGTCTAAAGTTTATGTGGCATGTTAACTTGTTAGTCTGAAGGCAAATAAAAATTCACAATTCCTATACAACCCTCTCAAAGATTTTTCAGGAATCCTGGACTAATAAATGTAACACCTGAACAAAAACACTGTCCCAGTAAATATTTTGGTCAGGAAATTCCAAGTGTAGAAGCCCAGACTTACAAGGAATTTCATGAATACAGGTGAAAGCTGTTATGTAAATGTTAACTAGTCTCAACTTTACAATGCCAGTTGTTGGAGAGGTAAAACTGAAAAAAAAAAAAGTGTGATCTCACAGGTGTCCCCATGATTTGCTTATTTAAAAGTCCAAAGTCTGACTTTCACTATAGAACAAGGTGGCTTAAGAGTGTCATTAAGATGAATTTAATATGGTGAGTTGATACTCAAGATTATCTAAGAGACTGCTGTACAGTTGGAAGTATTTTGTCCTTCATTCTAAAATATCCCAGGAGAAATATGTGTAGAGAATACACAATTCCAAAAGTTGAGAAGAGAAAAAAAGTGTCCTTATATTACATTAAATTTTGGCAAGTTGGCAAATATAGTTCCATTGCTTTTTAATAAAGAATGCATTAATACAGTCAGATGGCTCTGTGTCTCTTCTAATGGCTAATGTTTATCTAAATAAATTAATACATCCTTCTCAGATGGTTTACTTAGTGATTTTTGAATAGAGAAAAATACAATTCACCAGGGAAATTACACAGAAGTAGTTTACAACTCATTAAAGTACATCGCTCAATTAACACAAGCATTGACAATGCTCTCGACTGTACCCTGGCTCACTATACCCTTACTCATGAGGACCCTGAAGACAACACGTCACTAAGGAAAACCTGTTGATTAGCAAATGACTCTACAGCCAGTTGAGGCTCCCAGAGGAATAGAATGAGGCAAGTAAATATAAGATTCTGCCTCCATCAGTACTCCTGACTGAGACTGGACGGATGTTTCCAAACCACATCTCTCTGTGCAGAAAGTAAAGATCAGATACGTTATAGATCAGCAGCCCAGGGTGAGGTTCTAACCCCTGTGTTCACAGATGCTCATTGGTTTTGTGGGATTTCAATTACTCTCTGACTAGAGAAATGTAGATTAATAAAGCTTAAAGGCCTTCTTTGAGTATTTAGGGAAATAATTACAGATTTAAAAAATCATTAAAAGGCCTTATCCCATTCTAGGGACCCCTGTCAATATTTAACATACCTTACTGTGGCTGCAAAGTCTGTGTTATGGAAACTGCAAATACCATTGTCAGCCGGGCTAATACCAATCTATTACTACATCCAGCAATGATAACCCAGAAAGTGTTTCTGAAAGGAAACGTCACAAGTACAGCAGTTTCATGAAGGAAGTGCTTGATCCATGCACACATGCACACATGCATGCCCCCACCCCCATACACACACTCTTGCTCAGCGTACTCTATTTTCATGTGTATGGTTCATCCCATGTGTCATTGGCTATCATGGTCATAAACATCTCAGTAAGCAAATTAAACATAGGACAATTTGAATATGCCAAGGTAGGATGACATAGCGGATAAAATAATCAGAGAGTAACTGTAGGATGCACATTAGGCTCAGAAGAGAAAGAACTAAGGATGCTCACAAGAGAATCCTTGGACTTGTGTGGCAGAGACCAGGTACCAAAGCTGCTGAAGTTCTGATGATAAGGATGATAAGGGTCTGAATCTCTGGAAGTAGCCTTTGCGTGAAGTGTGGTTATTTATCACATTGTGAGGAACATCCTTTGGGTCATTATCGAGAAATCTCTGTCGGAAACTACCTTAGAGCAAGCCCCACGGGGAGTTAGAAACCTTTGAGAGACTAAATGAGGAATTTGCTACTGGTTATAAAGAATCACTTGTAAACTTACAATGAAGTTTACCAGTGTTTGTAAAATAACTACGAAAGGATTTTTCCCTGACTGGAGAGATTGTAATTATAGATTGAAAACATCCTTGTCACTACAGCTTTAACAGGTCTCATGGCTTCTCTCTGGGGAAATCTGCCCACATGGTCAGTTTGTGAAAAAGAGTTAACTGGAGGGAAAAGATGGGGAAACCCACATCCACCAGACCTGATGGCAACTTGAATCCCACTCCCAGCTTCCATCTCCTATTGGTGAATAGAGCCTTCGCAGGATGTGGACTTTAACCTTCCAGCTATGTAAAATATGCATAGTGATAGCTATTTCCCCATCACATTCCTGAAGCCTGGAGTTAGCATCTATGAATACCTGTGCTGTATCCACCAGACTCCCAGGTTGCCTTCTGTTGGACCCATCAGTGACTGGAAACAATGTTGGGACAGAGGCATAAAAGAAGTCCAACAGGGTCTTTCATATCAAACCCAGAGCAGAGAGCATTCTGGCATGACTGAATATACCGATCTTTCCCAAAGAGGAAAAGCAATCCAGAGGCAGTAGAATAGCACACATCCACTCCATTACCCATCTACAGAAGCAGGAGCCTTAACTGCTGTCTTCACTGGGTTATAATTCTACTGTTTATTGTCTCAGGGGCTGTGTGTGTGTGTGTGTGTGTGCGTGTTTATGTGTTTATAGGAAATAGACTAAAACTTTGTATGGATAAGAGAAGATTTTCCTGACAGTAAATTGGCTTAGAGAAATAGCAAAACTGCTATGGGATTTTAATTACTGATTTATAGACCAATGCCCATAGACTGTCTTGTCCTATGTAAGAATAGAAGTGTCTCTCCAAATCTACTCCCTGCTGACTCCTCTGATGCTTTTGAGTCCTTACTGAAAATCAACTTCTAACAATTGCTCACACAAGTACCCATGGAAACCCACAGCTTTCGTGTCTTACTTCAAGCTAGAAGCTAATTACAATATCTTTTTTTGAAAATATGTATGGATTTTGGGAAGGATTTTGAACTTGTTCATTTTATCCCTATGTATAATTTTAAAAAATAGTAAATTGCCCTAATCAGTAAAAAACAAAAGATGCACATTTCTTTCTAACAGAATGTCTTTAGCTCAATCAGTGTTTGTCAGTCTCCAAGTAGTTTGTTTTTTTCTCCACCAACTTAATCTGTATTGAAAACATAGATGCTATTAGAGTTTAAATGTTATCATACTGGAACTTGTGTTTATCATAATACCTCAAATGTTGGCTGTTAAGTAAAATTCTTATCAACATGATGCTGGTACAAAAATATTCATGGCATTTGAGGTATTTGTTGGGCCCCACTTTGTCCTCAGACAAAATAAAACATCAACGTATTAGGCAATGTGATTACATATAAGTGCATCTTCGGGGAAAATGGGAAAGCTAGGAACTGGAGAGGTGACTCAGTGGGTAAAGGGTCTGGGGCAGAAGCAAGACGACCTGAGTTCAGGTCTCCAGCGATGATATAAAAAGTCAAGCATGGTGCAGGTATCTGTCACTCAAACACTCGGGGAATGGAAATGGAAGATACCAGGGCTCTGGTTGTCAGCCAACCAAGCCAAAACAGCTAGCTTCAGGTTCAGCAAGGGACTCTGTCTCAAAATATCAGTTGAAGCATAATATAGAGAAAAAAAATCTACCATTAGTCTCTGTCCCCAGCATGTCCACTTTCATACACACATGGACAGCCCCCATACACACACAAGAAAATTGCTTTCAATGAATTATAAGTGTCAAACTTTTATTGTCAATATTGTATTATACTTCTAATATGTTATTTTTATATCACTGCTTAAAGGATTTAGATAGGTAAGGTAAAAATGGAATATACAATGTGTCCATACGTGTACACATTCAATAAATCAGTGGCATAGTATACACAGTTAGGAAGTTGTTAGTTCTTTTAAACAATACATCCTTGAGGTCAATATAACTGTTACAACAGCAGGTAATGCTGTTGAGATGAGATAAGCTGATTAAGGCTGCTTCCAACATGGAGAGCAACCCCTCTTGTGGTGGTTGGAATACAAATGGTTCCCATTAGACTCCTCTGCTTGAATGCTTGCTTGGTCATAGGAAGTGGCACTATTAGGAGGTATGGCCTTATTGGAGTGGGTGTAGTCTTATTAGAGTAGATGTGGCCTGATTGGAGGAACTGGGTCACCATGGGCAGGCTTAGAGGTCTCAGTGTGTCTCAGTCTTCCTTCCTGCTGCCTGCCAATCTGGATGTAGAACTCTCAGCTACTCTTCAGCACGATGTCTGCCTGCATGCTGGCATGCTTCCTGCCATCATGATAGTAGATTGAACCCCTGAAAGTGTTAGCTAGCCCCATTTAAATGTTTATAAGAGTTACCATGGTCATGTGCTACATGCCCTCCAGTAGTGACAAGTGCGACAGGCCCCCAAAACCTGGGCGCTGTCCCGAGGCAAAAAGTTCACGGAAACTTAGTCTCCTGGAATCGTGGCATCCTGTATAATGAATGCTTTAGCTGGTATACAGATCTGTGTGCTTTCCCTTAATATTTATTGCTTTATTATAAGTGCTTTTAAGGATTGACCTTTTGACATAGGTAAGTTAGATCCTAGGCAGTCAGTCCTTGAGCTGACCCTGGGCATGGATAGCTCCCTGCCCTATACAGGAATTTACCATTGTCTAGGAAGAAGGAAGTTTGTGATTTAAAGAGGAACCAGGATAGATACTTAGAACCATAGATAGCTGAGTTACACCCATACACAAGTATTTATAGTGGCCTAGGGGGAAGGTGGACTATAGGAACTATGGCAAGGGCATGAAGCCCTTGTCCCCGGCTACTAAGTTTAAGCTGACTTTAGGTGGAGCTGTTTTTGATCCCAGCTGTTAACATTGAATTTTATCCCAGTTGGTTCCTGCCAGTCCTTCTGTGTTTGCATTCCTCTGTTTTGTGTAACGTCCCTATTTTCTTCTGTATATATACTCTGATGCTCGATTTGACAAACTACATTCAAATATTACACGTTCTCTCCTGTCAGTCTGTTTGTCATTCGCTGAATAATCCTCGCTCACCTAAAACTGAACCCGAGTTTTGCCCGTAGATTGGGAACCCAAGTGAGGTCCATCTGCGGCAGTCATGATGTCTCTTCACAGCAATAGAAACAAAAAATTGAGACACCTTCCCTACTTTCTTAGGTCCTATGACCTTAGGACATGTCAACCAATTGCTTAAGAGCTCCATGGCAATGCAAAAGTAGCTAAGGCACGCTGAATCATTCGCTCATGCTCTCTCTGATTTATGTGTGATAAGCTTCTCTATAGTTTTCCTACCCTAAATGTGAGTCTATGCAAGTGCTCTCATTTAAGATTATTGAAGAATTAATTTCTTAACTCGAAGGCAATGAATTGCTGGCACTTAGTTAGGTCTTTGAGTTCTGCTTTGCTGAGACCTTAAATGGAGAAGGAGCTTTGGTGTGGTGAATGCAGGTGGGAGGCCTGAGAGGCAGTGTTGAACACTGGCTCCTTGAGATGTGTGTGCGTTCATTGGATGTCACGATCGATTTGACTTTGTTGCTTCATCTTCTAATCTTGGCAGCATTTTGCCTTGGGCAGAGCTGGAGGGCTTAAGCAGAGAGAGAGAGAGAGAGAGAGAGAGAGAGAGAGAGAGAGAAAAGACAGACATAAAGGAAAAAAATGGAATACATTGTCTGGTTTAAAAAAAAAATAAAACAAAGAAAGACAGGAAGCTGAAAAAGGGAAAATGTGGCCTGACCCTCATACTTGGCAGCATAGACACCTGTTAGACATGAGGTGTCATTGCGAATCCCAGCTTATATGACTCCCAGTTCCCTCTCCTCCAAATATGCACCTTTAATGAAGGTCCCTCCCACACCGGGCATGAGTCTTCTACAATAAGACGACAAAGCATGCTCACAGCTCCACTGATCATGGATTGTACAAAATACTGTTGTCTTTCATAATCTGCTTAGAATTTAAAGGGGTTCTCCCCCCCCCCCCGCAAAGGGAGAAGTCTGACTATACTCTTTAGGAAAGTGAAATATAAATAATTATAATTGTTTATCAAACATGTAGGTGTTCGACCTCATTTATCTTTATATTTTTTAATATCTTCCTGTAAACATGATGCAAGTTTTTTTTTGTTTGTTTGTTAGTTTTTTTAAAAGAGCTTTGCAACTTGAAATAGAAGCAGGAATGACCTGTATCTCCATTATTGACTTTTATCTCTATCTTTGTCTACATAACAGGCCTTTTTAAGGTATAGAAAAAAAAATAGGTTTTTTTTGCACACAAACAGAAAGCTACTGTGGTCTGATATTAACATTGTTTTGAAAAAAATATATGTTAACTGAAATGCAGTTATAAAATTTTTGTGGCCCTTTAGAATTAAACCCTGATAAGGCACAGGGAAATAAAGAGGGTGATAATACGTTCTTGGGGGGGGGCGAATTTAGGACAGGAGTAGAGCCTCCCATAGACAGCGTCCAGCTGCTGAGAACAGCTAAGGAGGAGTCTGGAGCACATCCCAGATCCTACAGTCTTCCTCCTTCCCTATTCCGATCCTCTCTGCTTACCCTTAGAATCCATGCCATTGATAATTCTTCAAGGATTGAACCCACCAACTCTTCATAAAAATGGCTAAAGCATCTCAGTAGCCGCCCTCAGCTGATCTAGAGTGTTTTACTTTATATAGAGCTGCACTGGGAAGTGTGGAAGTAAAAGTCTATACTTGAATAACAACTGCATTAATACATTTAGACTAATTTAAGCGATTTTCCAGTAAACACAGGGCTAAGGTTATTTATAATCTACCAACACATTTTTCAGAAGAATTGCTGTAAACAAATTATATTCCATTATTAGAACCTTTTCAGTTATAAATAGAAACATTTATTTGCATGTTAGTATTCATTAAAATATATTTTTATCTAGCAATGCAATTATTTTTTCCATTTGTATGTTTTTGAGATAGTAAAATACCTTGGAAACTCTGCTTAAACCAGGAGCTGCAACTTCAGAAGAGATGAAGTGTACTCCAAGGCACAGAGAAAGGTCACATCATGTTAGGAAGCCACTTCTAGACAAAGAACTCTGTCTGAAGGTCAGGGCCCAGAGCCTGTGATTCTTGACCTAGTGAGTAATTACATTGAGGTCTCTTAATTACTGGTAACTTGGCAAGCTTACCAGAAGTTGCCTAGGTCTTTAATTCACTTATAAAGCAAACTTTACTGAGTGCCCACAATATGAGACACTGTACTAGGTACCAAAGAAATAAAAAGGATGGACACACAAGGATGTTTTCACAGAGAAGGAAGATACAGAATAGATAAGCTGGGGTTGTAGCAGCTTAGGTGGGGAGTGCTTGCTTACATTCATGATACCCAAGGTTCAATCCCTAGTACTACAACTACTAACAATAGTATTCTACACTAAAAATACTGCAGCAACATGGCACACAAGTGAATAGGGAATATAAAAAATACTAAACATGACAAATGAGTATTGATATGTGCTCAGAGTCTAAAGGACTTTAAGTGGGGTCTGGACATTCTTAGGTATGCATGGATGCAGCTCATGACATCTATTAATTTAGAAAATGAAATATCGACATTGTTTCTCTTCCTTGAATTCTAACTGAAAAATTAGAATTTCCTTTGATTTTTAATGTACCCAGAAAAACAATGTTAGTAACAGTCAGAGCATCATTTAGTTAACAAATAAATAGTAGAAACCCAAGACCACCATCTTCTTTTCAAATAGATTCCTAAACAGCAAGCTCACAGAAACCGTGAACAGTAGGATGGCTCTCAGAGCTGTAGGGCCTGGGGAAATGAACAGAGATACAGGTGAATGAATGTAAGGTTTCAGGTTAGATGGAAGTAATAATTCAAAAGGTATCTCTGGGTAAGCAGCAATGTATTATATATGTAGCAATACTTAAGAGAGTAGATTTTTAAGCTTTTATTTTTTTATATACCACTGGCAGAAAGTATGTTTGATAATACAGATAGACACCAATTAGCTTAATCTATTCTACAATGTGCTATATATACGTATATCAAAACATCATTCTGCATTAATATGTATAATTTATCCATTAAAATTATACATATGCACTTCTTTACAATATATTATGTCCATTCAGCATTGTTCACACTTATATGTGTCCAATACTGACCACTTGGGATTGAACAACCTACGTGGGAACTTGTCTCTAGAGCAGTGGTTCTCAATATTTCTAATGCTCTGACCCTTTAATACCTCTGGACCACAACCATGACAGGATTGCATGATGCCCACAATGGTAAAGCATTGGCATTCATATCTTGGGGGTAATCAAGAGTTGTCTCATTGGACATAAAACCCACACAATGAGAGAGAATTCAAGCATATTTACTAGAAACCTAGCCAACTACCTGCGGCTGGAGAAATCATAGACCTGAGAGGAAAACCTACTACTACTACAATAGTTCTAAACTATTACAATTTCTATTTTAAATACTTCTACTCACAGTAGCTCTTATTCTCCTTAAAAGAAACTTCATTTTACAATAGATGGAGATTATTACAAGACACCACAACTGGTCAAAATGCAGGGGATGTCCAAATGAAATTGGTACATCTGTAATAAAACTCTTATACCTAAGGCTTAGGAAAAGTTGTGAAATAGGTAACAGAAAGAATATAAGAGCCAGAGGTCGAGGATACATGCTGATAGTATAGCATGGCATGACAGGGATACTCATGAATTCTCAACAATACAACTGCCTTGGCATTTCTCTATCTTTTCATTAAATGCACCAGTAAAGATGTTTATATACTATTACATCATAATTTTAATAAATGCTTTTCACTTAACTCAGCTTTCTTTTGCATCTATGTGTTTGCATTTTTAATGATATTATCCTGAGAAATGGTTCTGGATATTGCCAGAATGGCCAAGAGGGTTTATGAGCCCAAATCATTTACAACTTGAGATGAGATAGTTTACCAGCTGGTGAGAAGAGAAAGGCTAACTTGTGGTGTCACAGAATTCATCTAAAAGAGGCTATAGAGAACACAGAAGAACGGACAGGAGAAAAAAAACAACTCTTGTAGGGAGAAATGACAAAGTCTCCCATTCCAGGAGATAAATAAACAATACAAGGCTGGGTTAATGTATTGAGTTCTGAGAAAGAGCTCAACAATATTTTAGCAAGCCAAATCTAATGTCTTTCGCTAAAGCATAATAGACAGTACTAATAAACAACAAGTAAAAAGGGTAAAAGCAAACCTGTGCTCATATTTAAGAAATAGAGCAGTAGACGATGGGCATACTTAGAGTCGAGTCTAATTCATGTCAAAATCGTGTACATGTTTAATCATACGTTGTTCTTGAATAGTTTATGTGTCAATGTAAAAATGATAAACAATGAATTACATAAGCATTGTGACAAGACACACAGGAAAATCAGGGTTCATCGACAATAGAATATCATTGTTTAGAACAGAGAAGTTAGCAAGCAGGCTGCAATCATTCTCTGAATTCAAAAGGAAGGTTGTTACAGTGGGATTTTGTATTAGATAAACTATATGTAGTGTAGTTAGACATCGTAAAAGAAGAATGTACAGGGAATGGAAGTAAGAAGCCAAAAGAAGCAAGGTATTTTACCAGGATATTTAATAGTATTATAATATCTAATTATTTTCTAGCACTTAAAATATTCCAAGTAAAAAATTTGAAACATGGCAATATACTCAGTGATGAAAGCTATATGTAGGTAAGAGAGCATCTTCTTTGTCAATGCACAGAGGGGTATGAGCATTATACTCTTAGTGACCATAACATCTTAGAGACATTGTTTGGGGGGGGGGACATGAGGGACACCAGACTAGGAAAAATTCATGACTGTATCTATAACCACGATATTTTCATTCTCTGTGAAACATAAAAACTCTCTACTGAGGAATAGATCTGAAATCATGGGTTATAAACTAAACCTCCAGAAACCAAATGTGGACTTATATTGGAAATATGAGAAGAGTTCACAATTCCTCCAGATGACATTGTGTTGGTTAGAGGCTGTTAGGTTTTGTCATTGTTTATGAAGCTGATAGAACCTAGGGTCATCTTAGAAGAAAGAACCGCAATTGAGTGAGTGCCTCCCTCAGAGGGTCCTGTATGAAGTATGTAGGAGAATTTTCCTGATAGATGATTGATATGGCAGGGTCCAGCCCTTTGTGAGTGGTGCCATCCCTGAGCAGGTAGTCCTGGGCTGTATAAGAAAGCAAACCAAGACCATTACAGAAAAACACATTTGCTCAAAGTGCAGAGAACAGTTAATAGTGGGTTGCCCAATTCCAGTGGATACATCTACACCACAACTAGTACCTCAGAGACAATGCTGAAAATGATGGAGAAATAAGAAAACAATGAAAACACCAATATAACGACAAGCTAAAATGGAAGGGGGTGGAATTTCACTGGGCTTTCCTTATAAAAAAATAAGAAAAGAAAACCAAATGACCAGACCTCTAAAACAAAACAAACTGAAAGGATACTGAGAGTGGGAGAAAAAGTTTTCTCCATGGATGAACCTTCAGTTGGTTATTAAAAACCAAGTGTTTCATCCGGAACATTTGCAGTGTTACATACACATAACACCAAAAAGATTGACCGAGTTGTATTTATGTATTTATTTATATATGTGCAACAATAACAAAGAAAGAGTGGCCAGGAATTTGAGAGTGAGAGAGGTCGGCAGAAACATGGAAAAGAATAGAAGGAAAGGAAGGGGGGAATTATACAGTTATAGTTTAATTAATTTTTTTATTTTATAAGACAGATAGATCTGGGATGTGTATAAACCAAATAAACCCATTTCTCCCCAAGCTGCTTTTAGTCTTGGTATTCATTATAGCAAGAGAGACTTAGCAAAGATAAACATTGAGACCTTGACTATTTTTCCATTGATCTATTTATTTACTCACTTTGCATTCAGATTGTAGCTCTCCCCTCCTTCCATTACCTCATATAGCCCTCCTCTCCATCCGCTCCTTCTCTTCTTCTCTGAGAAGGGGGAAGTCCCCCTTCAGTACCAACCTACTTTGTGCAGAACTAGGCACATCCTCTCACATTAAGGCCAGGCAAGGCATCCCAGTTAGGGGAACAGAATCCACAGGTAGGCAACAGAGTCAGGGACAGCCTCTGCTCCAGTTGATGGGGAACCCATATCAAGACCAAGGTGCACATTTGCTACATATATGCAAGGGGTCTAAGTCCAGCCCATGTATGCTTTTTGGTTGGTGATTCAGTCTTTGGGAGCTCTCAATGGTCCAGATTAGTTGACTCTGTTGGTCTTCCTGTGGGGTTCCTATCTTCTTTGGGTCCCCCAATCCTTCTTTCAACTCTTCCACAAGACATTCTGAGCTCCATCTAATGTTGGCTGTGATTTCTAGCTTGGGCAGGGGGGATATGGAACCTGAAGCAGACACCTCCTATAGCTAGGCAAGACTCTCAGTGGAGAGATAAGGATACTGACCCATCCACAAAACCATCAACCCCTGGCTACAGAAGTACAGGGACAAAGGTGAAGCAGAGACTGAGGGAATGGCCAACCAATGACTATCTTTTTACGTCCACCAATTGTATAGGTACCCAGCTTGTTCAGGGTACCACATCCAATGCTTAAAAGATGAAAGGTCCTACCTGCTTAGGTGTCCAACAAAGCCTTTTGCATCATCCAGCTTATACAAAAAAAAGCTGTAAAGAGTCAGACGTTTTTAACACCAAATAATGAATTTTGATAAATATAAAATTTAAAGCCCCCTACATAATATTGAAGAAGAATTTACTAAACATTTTAATTCTCAAATTATATAAATTTACAAGAAATTTCTTTGTACCTTCTATGCTCTGTCTAAATACTGTCCTGTCCCCCACAAATGACAGAGACATTGGGCAGCCTCTACATCAAGAAAAATCTACCAATTTTCCCCATCCACAACCATACTCTCAACAAAACTTTACTCACAGGAGTCAAGAAAATACTTTGATAAGATAACTTGTCAATGGAAGAAACTGTGTGGTGGTCCCTGTGAAAAATCTAGAACACATCAGACAGAGGTTTTCACTCATCTCTGATTCTCACTGAGAGGGAATAGGGAAGCACCCAGAGCATGCCGAGAGTACGCTTTTGTCAGAGGCACTGGCTTGTCAGTATAGCTTGAAAAATACCACCATCATCTTATCTCTATCTCTATCTCTATCTCTATCTCTATCTCTATCTATCTCTCTCTCTCTCTCTCTCTCTCTCTCTCTCTCTCTCTCTCTCTCTCTCTCTCTATCTCTATCTCTATATCTCTATCTTTCTTTATGAACGTTATCCCCTCCATGGTTTTAGAGACTCAAACCTAGGTCCTTAAGGGTACTTAACAACCACTCTGTTGTGTAATTGCATCCTTAACCCTTTCTGTAGGTTTTACTTTGTGGCAGAATCTTGCTAAGTAGCCTATGGAGGCCTTCAATTTCTAATCTTTCTGTTTCACTTTCCTGATTGGCCAGGAGGAGGTCCAGCCACGATAGCTTCTTTCTTCAGTCATCATTTTACCCTGAAATTAGGTGAAGCTCACAGGACAAAAAATACAAAGCTGGCTGATGCCATAGCACGAAAATGCAATAATCTGGTTTTTAGGCATTGATGTCATGTCTGAAATAAAAAAGGGAAATGATTAGTTTTAAGTAACGCACTTGAAAACGACCCTGAAATCAGTGTGTCTTGACTGTCTGGTTGCTCTAAAGCCAGGACTAATTCTAGCTGGCCTCTTGGTTTGTAAAGTGAGCCTAATGTCCAAATCTGAAATAAAAGTGTTAGTAGGGTCACTATGCATCTGCCTTATCTCTCCTTGGCTTCTTCTGGGCAGAGGAGGCAACAGTACAGACCTGCTGGTCTCAGCTCTGCCTCTTCACCACTAGCACTGGCACACTTCTTTCCAATAAGGGCAGAACAGGAACCCACAAACTTCTAGAAAATTGCAACCCTTCCCCATTCTCTGGCATGGCCAGTAATGAGAAGCTGCCAATTTCACTCTACCTTTTCTCTCATCCTTGTCTTCTCTTAGTCTAGGAAGATGTATTATTTTCTCAGGAATAGCTTAACATGATAAAACACACTTTGAGCTTCAAACAGCAAATTTGTATTGTCTAATAGTTCGTAGAGCATGGAACTCTGAAATAGAAGTGTTAGCAGGGTCACCTTCCTTATGTTTTGTCTCTCTTAGGCTTCTGTAGACATCATTCCTGTAACTGCCACTGCCTATAAATGGCATTCTTATTGAGTGTCTTCTCATGGTCCTCATTTTTTTTAATAAAGATATCATGAATATTGGATATGATTTTTTTAGTCCCAAATGACCTCATGCCAATTAGGTCCTACACAAAGACTTTGTTTGTAGATGAAGTTACAGTCAGTGACTCTAGGTTGGAACAGTAACACTTCTTTGAGAAAGCATACAATCCACCATATAACAAAAGGTAAGAAAAATCACTCCAACTTGCTTTGAGTTTTCCTTAGTTTCTTCTCATTTCGAGGAAAAAGAATTTATTTTATCATTGAACTAAAAAAAATTTAATTTTCCTTAATTAGACTTAAATAGCAGTAATCAGGTATCAAATTTCTATTATCTTCTAACCATACTTTCCAACCATATTTGACCCTCTAATTTCAGTGACTTTTCAACTATAGCTGTTTATCCTTCATCCCTTCCTTTCTGACAACTCATCATCAAATCATTGGTTTTCAAAAGTTCAACCTAAGCCAAACAAACCCCTAATTGCTAGCATTAGGGGGATTTATTTTTTTTTTGGCCGACTGTTTATGTCCTTCATTTTCTCAAATCACAAATGTGTGATTTTCATTGCTACATAGTTTCACTATCCTTTCATGGTTAGCTCTAAAGAAATTAGAGAAATTGTCTTATGAAAATTACAAATTTCACCATGATTTGGTGTCTAGAAAAGATCACACAAGCAGAACCTGTGAGGGAGAAAGCAGGAGTCTCTACACAGTTAGACCGCACATGGCCGGCCACGTGACCAGAGTGGTATGGTGTGCGCGCGCGCGCATGTGCGAGCTTGCGTGTCTACCAACTTTTGTAACTGCCTGGGCTGCTTCCTTACAGCTGAGCATGCAGTACTGTAACCAGCTCTTCACATCTACTTACCCATCCAAGCGGCCTTTTCGTTCTCCTAAGGCAACAGCAGCACTGGCCACAGAGTACTGTAGTCTGTGTAATCAATGAAACAAGGTGCCAGGCAGGGATCAAAGACCCACTAAGGAAAATGCCTCACTGTCTTATGTAGAAAGCTCTGGGTTTCAGTGGACCCAGAGATTCGTGTGTTTGGGCTCTGGTCCTCACTCATCAGTGTTAACAGATAGCAGGACCTTTAAGAGGTAAGCCTGTAGAAGAATGTTACTGGTCCCTCCTTGTATTCTAAAGAATATTCTTTGATCTGTGCTGTGTGTGTTCCTGCTATGATACCATCTGCCATGGAGTTCTCACCAGAGGAATGCCAATACTCATACAATGTCCATGAGTCTCTAGAACTATAACCTAAACACATGCTTAAAATATTAACGGGCATCAGATATTTTGTAATAGCGATAGAAAACAGACTAACACAGGGGGTAACTTAAGGAGCTCCCTCCTTGATGGAGCTTATGTTACAGAATGAAAGAATAAACAAGCAAAGGAAGACACTTAGAATAAACTTATGGTAAAGTCCCATGGAGGTATGGGCGATAGGGAGAGTAAAGGGGTGTGGAGGGGCTAGGTGACAGCGTGACTTTTGAACAGAAATTTGTGGAGAAACTGGGAGAGAAGTCAGTGGCTTTCTTGTTCCCACAGAATGGCCCTTTGTCACAGATTTCTGTGCCCATGGATTTTATGTTAAAATAATCTTGCTTTCAAAAGTTTTAAGTTATTGGCTAACTGTCAAAATGCATTATCATTATCTCGCCATTTAAGTTTCTAACTTAGAAGATATGAAGTTCTCTATTTAACTGTTTTCTTCATACTATCATAGCTCAAAATATGAGGCCTTGGATTTCACAGTAGAAGGCTAAATTCCTTCCACACATATGCTGCTCTGGGGTTTGACAAAAATGGGGCTAACCTAATGCAAACTAAACACTCATACAGGGCTCTATGCTTCTAGCCAAATAAGGTTTACAACACAGGCAAACATGAGCCCCAGGGAACAAAGAGCAAAGCTTTAGTAGCACCTTAGCCTAGTGCATGACACATGATAGGCACTCTGTTTGTTTTCCTGCATTGAATATCTAGAATTCATAGCATTCTGTGTGATCTCTTGGATTAGATCTACATGTCTGATCATGATTGGGGTTACATTTTTCTTTATCCTCCATAATGTCAGCACTTGAAAGTCTGTGATTATTTTTTTATATGAGTCTCATATTAGAAACTGAGTTTTTGTTAGAATGATGAGAAAATCAGTAATGTAGCACTGTTGAGTACGGGCTGGGGAGATGCAGTTATTTAAATGAAATTATTAGATAAAAAGCCCCTCTTGTTTTCTACCTTTCCCGTCTCCCTTCTCTCTGTATAGATGCACACATACATGTACATAAAGAGAATTCTCTATGTATACTAGACAGAAATTTCTACCTATATCAAAACATATATTTACTTTACTGGTAATAAAACCAATTTCTTACTTGATTCTCATTCCCCTACTGATTTTAACTATTCGAAAAGAGGGAGGCGAAGGTTTCAAAGATTGCTGCACATCACTTGGGGGCTATTTTAAGGGGTTGTAGAATACATATTCTCCTGTTTTGTTCAATTCATTTTTCAATTTGTACCAGATACCATCAATGGGGTGGAGATTATATTTTCTCATCATGTGTTCCTGTCAAAATTCTACTGCCGAGAGCCATTATTTCAAATTCTATCTTACAAGGCATCTACTCTTATATTTAACCATTTTCTTCATCTTATCATATCCCAAACCTATCATTGACTGTGACAGCCATGGATCCCTGTGTTGTTTTCCTCAGGAAATGATCTATGTGAAAAAAGGGAGCTCTGGGAAGAATATCAATCAATGTTGAGTGATTTTGAGATCATTTTTTTCTTCTCTCCCTATTTTTTTTTTTTCCTGAAAGAACATTGATTTGCACAGAAATCAAACAGAGCCAGCTTATCTATGATGGGTTACATAGTCACCACTCACCTATACACATGTACATTAAGTTCTTGTTATAGGTTAGGTATTTCTCTAGACCCTAAGGATGAAGGATGAATAAATATAGGACTTCCATTTGGATTTAGACACCATAAAGCGGCATCTTTACTCCTAACTGGAATTTTATACTTTACTTGGATCATAAGGGACATGAATAGGGTATTGAATTTAAATGTAAACACTTAGCTTTCCATGGTTGTATTTTATTACCATATATTACCTAGCTATACATTTAGACTAATGTATAAGTTCCTTCCTCTGCACTACTACTGATTTCTAAAAGTGACTACAGCTCCTCTTTTTTCTGCCATCATGTGTTGTACAACTGACTGGGCTTCCAGGATCTTCTCGCCAGGCATTCAGAATTGAGTCACGGCCAAGAAACTGAAGCAAACCTGACCTATCCCCCCAATGGATTCAGATGAAAATTGGTCACTAAATCGGGAATGACTCCAAAGGAAGACATTTTGGGAATGAGCTCAGTCTACAGGGATTCACACACAGCAGCATGACTGAGTAATTCTGCTGAGTCATGGTCATCTGTCTCTCTTACCAGATGGAGCTGACCATTTTTGTAACCTCTGGAGATTTGGTCCTGTCTAAATTGGTCGTCAGACTTGTTTGTTTGTTTATTTATTTATTTATTTATTTATTTATTTATTTATTTATTATTTTTATCTGTTCCCCATGAGCAAACTGGTTGGTTCACTAATAAAATATGTAGAACCTTCCAAATTGGGGGGGGGGGGTAAATTACCCATTGGTATAAATGCTTCAAACCTTTCCCTACATCGTAACAGCTTTCACCTTAACCAACTGGCTTCACACTGATCTAGCTACAGAATAAAGAGGGAACCTTGTGCTTCACAATGAAACCAGCCATAGCTTAATGTCCACTGTGACAGCAGACAGTTTTCTTCCCTAAGCTGCCCATGAATTGTTCGTTTGGTTATTTCATCAGTCACAGCCAATCGTGATACAAACCATTAAACTTAATGGATTTGAAACCCGTGCTGACTTTAGTGCCAGTAAAGCCTCTATTATCTATACATCCAGGCAATCAGTTCTGGCAATGCATTCACACTATAAGGAAGGATTACTCAAAGATCACAGGTCCCTTCCCCTTAGTGCTGAAGCAATAACAGCTCAATGAGACATGGAACCATTTCCATCTAGGGAGGTCCACGTTGTCTTCCCAAGTGTGGATCCTTCATCACTCAAGATGGAAATTGTCTAAAAAAAAAAAAGTGCAGCTTGTCACAAATCTGTCATAAGTGGCAACTCTTGCCAAGCTGACACCGTAACTCCGCTTCCTCTGATGTCACCAGATAATATAACTCACTGTGGAAACAATGTTGACAGCAGAAGGGAGAAAATAAAAAGAATCTGTTGAGCCAAGGAAAGCATTAAAAAAAAAAAAAAAAAAAAAAAAGAAGCCAGGGGCTGACACTGAGGCTATTTCTACATATATCTGCATTTCAATGGGCAAAGTCGTATCCAGAGATGTATCAATATCATCATGGCTACTGTCTAGCTGAGAATTCTGTTTCCAGGTGTGAGCTAAGCACAGTACCTATTGAGCTCTGCAAATAATTACTAGCTTCCTAAACAAAGGGCTAAACAGAGCGTTGCCTTCCCATCCTCCCCCTTCCCCAAGTAGATATGAACAGAACAAGCAAAATGAATTAAATCAGCCCTTTAAGTAAGCATTTGCCCAGCTTAAGTCATTATTTGGCATACAGCTGTAAAGTTCATCTATAATGGCTCTTCACGGCATGACATTCGCTTCCAAGTGGATGTCTTGATAAATATGGCATCAAACCCCTTGCCTAAGGAAAAACTCAGTGAGGATAAAATTACTCCATTTCAGAGTGAAGTAGGCTGCTATGACCATCTGTGATCATTAACACAGGCGAGGGGCTGACCAAACACATCTGCCATGTTTGAAAACCTTCTGCTTTCAGATGTCTGAGTGGCCTTCGTAGCATATGTGGTAAGCACTCAGCTACTCAAGAAGTCCGCGGTCTGATAGTACAAAGCAGGTGTGGTGCTAAGGGCTAAGTTAAAGAGGTCCACGTATCTAATGACATCACAGAGCTTCTGTTGTAGCCAAGAAAGGGAACAGCAATCGTGTAATCACAAAAACACATGATTCCACACAACTGTGGCCCCTTAAAAAATTCCTCCAGTGCAAACAATTCCCACTTTCTCTGCCCTCCCATGGCTCTGTCTTGTTTCTCTATTAGCATTTACTGTCCATCTGTATCATGCTAAGAATTATTTATACCTTAGTTCCTTCAATGTCTGTCTATACAAGTATAGGGGTTGCATCTCATATTTATGGTACTTACCCCACTTTGCCTACTTGGATAGAAGTGTGGGGAGGCAGTGTCAAATCTATTTTATCTCATTTTTTCCATGCCTATGCTTAAACAGGGGAGCTTAGAGTTCAATGCTGGCCCCTTTGGGAACTTTTCATCCAAAGGTGAAATGGTATTCCTCAGAATAAAAACAGCCCCAAAGGCAAACTAGTCAGTCCTAAGACATGGTCATTTGCATGGGAAAAGGAGATATTTTCTTGAAGCAAAGGCCTAAAGTCAAATCAGCACTGCTTGGCAGCCGTAGTCAATCTTTGACAAAAGGAGATAAACAAGTGAAGTAGTGGATCCTTCAATGGATGAATCCATTCAACTCACATTCAGAATATTGTTTCAAAAAATTTACCTTTTCAGTTCAATCATGGTGAGGGTGGATAATAACTCTTCAAAGTATTAAACAATTTATGATTATTATTTTTAGATGGCAGTTGTTAAGAGCATTAAATAAAAAAAAAACATATATCAGTATCTTCATTTTTCTCCTGGAGATATTACTGTCCAGTAAAACCTGTCTGGGAAACACTGGACTAGAATATTGACATTTCCTGGCTTATTTCCTGGCTGGAGGAAGGAGCAAGAAATAGCAGCTTAGATACACAGGACAGCTGGGGCAGTTTGTCAACCACTGTGCTCCATGAAGATAGCAGGACCAGAGGAGTTTCAACAGATCATTTTCTTGACAGGAAGTTTTCCAAATTCGAGGTATGTGTAGAGTACAGATAAATTCTGCTTCTCCATTGATTGAGACAATTTATTTTAGACAAATAGAAATATGGAATTGGTATCTCCCATGGTGCTTATAGATGATAATGTACTTATAGGTCACAATGAAAGAGAAAGAAAAAGGGGACACCAAATAAGACAGAATAAATATGGATGAAGAGGTGAGGGGAACCACGGGTAAGAAAAACAAGAATGAAGTGTTCATACATAAACTTGTACACATACACACACACACCACACATATGCATGCTCACACACACACTAAACTGAAGTCACAGAGTCAGTTAAAAGGGATTTTTATTAGTAGCTCATAAACTATACATTATTCTTTATTTCTCCCTATTTCTGTTGCCAAAAAGAAGAGAACTCAGCTTCATCAGTGACATAACAGTTAAACTCAAGGCCTGAGAAACAACGTGAGTTACATTCCTGACTCAACACATTTTGCTCCTCAGCTAAATGTATTTGCTTTCCCCAGGGCTGAGGGAACAGTTAAGATAGAGTAGCCATAGAATTCCATACTAAGATGTTCCCACTGTAAGCAACTAAAGACAATGACTCTAATTCTTGAGGACAAAATCAGATTTCTTAAGCTTGCAAGTCTTCTGTTGTAGGGTAGAGGCAATGATGAATTTAAAATAAAACAAAACTAAGCCAATTTCCTTTACTCTCTTCCTCTCTCCCCTTCCCTTTCCTTCCCTTCCCTCCCCTTCTTTCTTCCCTCCCCTTCTTCCTTCCTTCCTTCCTTCCTTCCTTCCTTCCTTCCTTCCTTCCTTCCTTCCTTCCTTCCTTCCTTCCTTTCCTTCCTTCCCTTACTTTCTTTCTTACTTCCTTTCTAAAAACTTTTCGTGTATTTCTTTCTCTTCCTAAAAAGGATAAAATCAGCTACTACCATTGTAATATATTGATGCTATAAGTGCTTTGGGAAGATCTGATACCTACAGGAAATTTTGCAATAACCACAGAACAAAGGTCTGCTTCTTCCTGCAGGACTACTCACCACAGGCTGTGTTTCTGCTCTGCTAACTCCTGAAACCCTTTAGCAAACAGTTCCCTTAAGAGCTGGAAGCTTACTCCTATTTCTGAAGTCCGTGCTTCCCCATACACCAAGAAGGGTCAAAGAAGGGAATGTGCAGTGTGTTCACTAATCAAAAACAAGATCTCAAAAGTTAGAGTTGAGGACCACTCTGTCTGGAAGCATTGCTTATTAGTCTTTTTGCTCTACTTGCTGAACCAGCTACAGTGTAAACTTGGTGAATCTGATGGCCCTAAAATGTCCCTTTTCATTTTTGTTGCACTTAAAGGAGAAGTAATTCTCCTTTCCTTCAGATGATGGACATCGCTTCATGGTTTCCTGTTTGAGTTGAGCCACCATGAAAGAAAGAATATATGTACAAGCAGGGGATATGGGTGGGTCACATTGAATTCCATCTTACTCCATGATGCAAGTCAAGTGTAACACCCATGTAATAAAGATTTTACCCAGCAGGTGGGAGTAATTACACACAGCTCATATTTCACAGCATCCAATTACCATCAAGCTTATAATCCACAAGAACATACTAACATCACAACTTTCTGAACTTCAGTTTTACTAATCAATTCACCAATTCCTAAGCTCATATGACCAAGCTGAATGGAGAAGCTTGAGTTTACATCACCATCAAATTCTGCTGAAGACAGGAGGGGCAGATAAATCTTTTCCTTGAAAATGAGGCCATCTAGCCTACGCTCCTAATTTTTTTCTTTTTCTTTTTCTTTTTTTTTTTCTTTTTGTCTGACTTTAATTTTATGTAACTCGAGAAATTTAAAGTCAAGATTTTTGTTTCACTCTGGTTTCAGTTTAGAAAACACAATGATTTGTGTTTCAGGCTAGAGTCTACCGCAATGTCATTCTGTATTTTAGCTAGTTAATACTTAGGGTTTTAAAAGAACAACACAATTGAAATTTAAGGAAAAGATTTACATACTTGCCAAACTGTCCATTCATCTAAGTGTTTTCTTGTTTCAGTATTCTGGCAACTCTGAGACAGAGCTGCTAGCATTCCATCATGAAAGATAAAATTTTCTGAAACTTGTTTTTTTTTTTTTTAATATCCATTTCAGAAGCTATCTGAAGGTATTTAGGTATTTAGTTTACCAAGCTGGGTCTTGTAGTGACCATTTCAACTTTCTCTGCAAAGTTAAAGCAAAGCATATATGTATTTTAGTTTAGAAAATTCTTCTAAAACTATAATGACCAGAAAATTACCTACCTTTATAGTTTCTTGGCATATCTTATCCAGCCCTGTCACAGAGGGTGACATGATGTTGACCAAATTGGTCCCATCCTTCTGAGAACAAAGTGAGCCTGTATTCTGGATCTCTATGAATCCAGGTGAGAGCCCTTGCCAGTGCAATGAGAGTAGAAGCTCCCCGCCCCCATTTCCAAGCTGAGGTAGTTAAAAATGTGTGGAGGGTGGGATGCCTGATGCCTTCTTTACACCCTCATCCTTCCCATGAGCAGTATAATGGCAGCAAAACTTTGACATCATGTGTTGTAGAAAGAAAAGTCATCTTCTCTGTAAGAGCATGGGGAACAGATGCATTTTTACTTACCTGGTTGAGGACTGGCCCGATCGAGAACAACCTAATGAGAAGGTTGTTACAGAACTTATCATGTTCTGACTCGACCACAAAAATAAAAAGCAGTAGTTTTGTTATCGTTGCAAGTTTGCATGTACCAGGATAACAACAAAATGTCTAAATATAGATGAAATCTGTTATATGGCATACTTTCCAAATAATGAGTGGATGATTTTTCATTTAAGAAGGTTCCAATGTCATTTTTATCTTCCTAACTTAATTTCAGGTAAGTCAGAAACATTTTAAATTATACACATAAGGATAGGATCATGTACTGTTTAGGCAGAATTAACTAGCTTACACTACAATTCTTTATCTAACATGAATCAACAGATTTGGTGCGCTTTATTAACTTTTTTTTAGTTGTTTCTGCATTCAGACTTTGAGAAAGTAATTAATTCAGCATTTTATCAATTTGATATCCTGTCAACTATTTTATTACAAATATATTAGTAGTTTCAACTTTATCTACAGAAACAATGCTTGATGAAGGTATAAAGTGCTGCACTAGATTAGAACACGATATGAGTACATCATAAATTAACATATGTATATTACTAGCTCATATTTTTGCAATGGTTTGAAAGCCAAAGATTGAAATGGTAACTCCTCTGTGATGAATCTTTAAAACTCCATGCTATGCTGGTCTATTTGCAGCCAGGAAATGGAAACTGTCTAGATGTCTATTAATGGGTAAATAAGTGGATAATATAAATGGGATACATTTATATAACAAGGTATTGTCTAGGTTTTTCAGGACAGTAAAATTGAGAAATTACAAGGTAAATAGCTGGAGCTGGAAACAACCAGTCAGAGTGGCATAACCCAGTACCAGAAAGACAAATGTCAAAGGTTTTCTTTCACTTCTGAGTGGGTATTAGTGTTGAATTTCTAGATATGAATGTGTGCTTCATTCGGAACAACCACAGAGGTCAATAAATTTGTAGGGGGCCATCAATTGGGACAGGGGTTTTTAAGGGAGTAAAAATAACATACAGTGTCACAAAGGGGGGGAAAGAAAATAATAAAACATTAAGGGTTAAATGGGGTGAGGGGTGGGAATGCAGGGTGGGACAGGGAGTACAGGGAAGGATGACTAACACTAAAGACTTAAAGGAAACATTATGTGAAAGCCATTAATTCAAAGTCTTCTTATATAAGCAATGAAATACAAAGGAATTCGATGACCTTGCCCTTAAAGAAGACTTACTACTCTTCCTCTCCTATCAGCTATCCATTGCCAGTGACTCCTCTATTAGGAGTGGGTCTTTAGGACCATTTGTGCTGGATAGTTTTTATTTCAACTTGACACAATCTAGGGTTATCTGAAAAAGGGAAACTCAATTGAAAGAAAATACCTCCTTCAGATGTGGCTGTAGATATTTTTTTAATTAGTGATTGATGGAGAATGTCCCAGTCCCTTCTGGGTGGTGCCATCCCTGGGCTGGTGGTCCTGTGTTCTATAAGAAAGCAGGCTGATCAAGCCTTGAGGAGCAAACCCATAAGGTGCTCTCCATCATGGCCTTTAAATCAGTTCCTGACTCCAGGTTTCTAGCCTCTTTGAGTTCCTGTCCTGACTTCCTTAGATGATGAACAATGATATGGAAGTGTAAGCCAAATAAACCATTTTCCTCCACAACTTGTTTTTTTGGTCATGGTGTTTTATCACAGTCAAAGAAACCATAGCTAAAACATGTTATCTCCTTTCTACACTATAGTTTTGTCTGGTTTGGTTTTGCACATGTTTATGCAAATTGTTACAATTGCTTTGAGTTCATATATTCACACACACACACACACACACACACACACACACACACACACAGAGAGAGAGAGAGAGAGAGAGAGATTAAATTGAATTATTTTGTAATGGGAAAACTATGTCCTTAGTAGACACCACAGGCAGACAAACCAATAGTTCAGTGCCAGGAATGAATTGTCCTTATTGGAATTGTTTGTCAGTGTGACATCATATAGACATTTCAACATTATAAATTGCCATCGCTTTTGATTACCCTCCAAAACTTGACAGTAATGCCCTATTGCTAAAGACCATACATATTGGAGTCATAGACCATAGAGAATTCAAGCTGGTATTCACCTGGAAGCTTCATCCATACTGGTTGGCTTTTATAGTGATATAAGTTGCTATACATATTATCAGAAGAAAAATAAGCATCATTTTCATCCAGCTGTGAACCCTATAAACTATAAGAAATGGTCTATCTGATAAAATTTGGCCACAGGTGTGCAATAGTGACACAAACATTATGGGAGTCACCAGTTACTTTTTTATTGAATTCAGAACCTGTTCCACAAAATGAAACCCATACCTGGCATAATTATTGGGGCCAAAAACCCTGTGGCTGCACAAGTCATAGGTCCCTAATCTCCTAGGGGAGAATCTACTATTATTACTCAGGTAAAGGACATAGTGGTAAACTGAATCCTGATAGATATTCCTTATAACCATAGATGAGCGCATCTCTAAAACTTCATCAGCAAAATTTTTCTTACAATATATGTTAGTTAGCACAGAGATTCACAACTGGCCAGTATGCAGAGGTTAAGAGACTGTGGAGTACTTAGCACTAAATGGGACATATGTGTCACATCCCCTTCTCCCAAGACTAAGGGATCAATGTAGGAAAAGAGATGGAAAGACTGCAGAAGCCAAGGCATAACTAGAGGTCATAATGATTTCTAGACACAATACACAACTTGTCAATATGATCTCATAGTAGTTATGATAGCATGAATAAGACCTATGCAAACTTAAGACAGACAAATTCCCAGCATAGAAGTGGGGAGTGGTCATGAAGGCTCAGTCCTAGCTGAGAAGCTCCTGGTAATAGCTACCAGGAAAGGGATAGCTTATATTCCTAAAATGTATGGATCTTGATAAGTCAATAAAAATTCCAATAGATGGCTATATACCTAAAAGTGTGTAGCCAGCACTAATTTAATTTTTACGTGTTTTAAAAAAGTGAGGACTCAAATATAGTTTGGGTATGGGGCTGTGGAGTGGATCTGGAAGGTGTTGCATGAGGTGAGTAAATATTACTAAAATAACATATTCTCAAAGAAATTCTCAAAGAATTCATTTTAAAAACTCAATACATTTTCAATAGGTAAGCCAAGATGAATCTAAATACCATTGGTATTATTGTAGCTTTCCTAGTTATAGATATTTTAGCTTTCACAGCTTGTAGTTAAGATATTTCTCTTCATGCAGTGGTCATGACTTACATAGAGTCAATTTTCAAGGGGAATCAGAGACATCAGATAATAAGACAATGAGTGAAGTAAACAATGGAATTTCAAGTCAATAAAGAAATGCAGGTAAGATTTATTTTTTTTCTTTTTTTCCTACAAGAATTTAGATGTTACCACCAGAAGATAGATACGGATTTATCTGGCTATATTAGTGCTTATAAACACATGGTCTTCTAAGAAATTAAGGCAAATCTTCCGTATTTCATCCTGGTTTTTAATCCACTTTATTTATAGGTGCTCATGAAAGTTAGTTGCATTTAACAATTCAGAAGCATTAAAATCTCTTTCTCATGTAGGCAGTTTCCATAAAAATTGTGTCATTAGCACTAGCCATAGCTTCCACTGCCTCCTCGTATTTGATGGTATATTAGCTTGTGTGCATGCTGGGAAGTGTGTGTGTGTGTGTGTGTGTGTGTGTGCGCGTGTGTGTGCATGTGTACACTGAAGATGATGTTAACTTGTTTTGTATTAGGGCTCCCTGAGAATAAGTGACAAGAAATTTTGAAGGTTGATCAGTGTCCTTGAGCAAACATGCAACTTTATCAGATCTCTCCTGTAACTCTGCTTCCTTCTCCTTCCTCACCCGTACAATCTCACTGTCCAGTTGTTTAAAATACCAAACCAGAATGTAAGTCACTTTGCATAGGAGACCAAAAAAGCCCAGCACACATAAAGGACATTGCTCTTAAATATTCCTTGTTCTCTCCCTTTGAGGAAAAGTACTGCAGATATGTTGTAAGCAATTAACCACTTCCAGCAAAAGGTCCATAGACTACCCATTTCTCTACTCAGAAAGCCTTTAACATTTCACTTAATGGTTAAGGTCTTAGCACCTGGGGTCAAACACCAGTCCTACAGTAACTCTTTATATGACATGAGCAAGTATCTTAGCATCACTGCCCCTTGGTTTCCACGTCCTAAAGATGAAGATAACAGTAATAATTTATGTCCTGGGTTGTGTTAAGAATGACAAGCACAGAAGAAGCCCTAGGGAAGTTTCTCATCATGCAGCAAATATCAGACATTAGCTCTTTCTGTTCCCCTTTTCTCTGCAGCTTTGAGTAGTTTCACTTAACTCTTGAGTTTTTAAATGAATCCAGATAACCCCCAGAGGTCATCAGGACCTTTGTAAAGGATGATCTGGGCATCTGTGTGTTACCTCCAGATTTGTCCCAGGGCATCTATCTTTATCCTATTATTTCTCAACATTTGGCTTTTATGGGGTGTCTCATTGGAGAAGAAACACACTATCTGCCTGTGCCAGACTCATATACTTATTTATCTGCCCCAAGATACTTCCTAGGACTTTTATTCTCAATAAGACAGTAGAGAAACTGAATTCTGTGCAGAATTTCTAATGTGTGAGGCAAACTTATCACTATTCTAATATCACATTATGAAAATGTCAATCTCTAAGAACATATGATATTTGAATAATAATTACAACACTGTTAAATTTATTCTGTTATAATTACAAAGAGTGTTACTATAACAAGATGGCTTCTCTCAGCCATTATAATTTTGTAACCCTTTCTGGCAAAGGACATATATGATGTATATAATGGATTCAACAACTTTAGTTATCTTATGAATTCTGTATTTTTTGACAATCAAATGTCTCATTATTTTTAACAATATTAGAACAAATTTTCAAAGAAAAATTATCTCTAGTGGTCAATGAATATGTATTAATGAACAAATGTACTCTAGGACTTCAAGTTTATATTCCTTCAAAATCCCAACCAAGCTGCTGGTTTTGGCACTGGTAAAGACATGGTGATTTGCACTTGATCAGTATGTGCTTTTTGTGCTTTTACTACTTGGTCAACTCTAAGGTTGTTATCAGTGTGGCTTCTATGTATATTAATGTTCAATTTGCTCATCACACATGCTTGGTGGAAGATGAAGGTGACAGTGGCTTCTTTGAAGACTGGTAAGTATTGGCTGCCACACTCTCTGGTGCCAAGTATGTTGTTGGTACCTAAGCAGCATCCTTTACATAGATGGGCTTAACAATGAACACAGATATGACGGAGAGCCTCGGACTGTGGTTTTGAACCCTGTACCTTAAATTCACTTTCTTCTCTTCCTCCAGTTTTATTTCCCAACCCTACTAGTTATTTCTGCCAGCTCTGTTATATGAGGAATAATTGCAACGTTCATTTCTTTGTAACTGAGAAAAGGAAAGGGAGGAGAGAGAGCTAAGCTATTATTAATTTATTTTCTCTGAAGTTCTATCCAGCAGAGTGTAATATGTAAGCTCTTAGCTGGTAGGGAAGCTGTTCTACATTCTCTTGAACTGATTATTTTATTTTCCTTAGAGAAACATGATTAATTCTGCCAGGGACACCTGCTTTATAACTAGTTTTGAAGTAAAGCATATGTTCTGAACTGAACAAACAAGAGAAGAAAATTACCATCAGATTCTGTTTGAGAAAATTGCATTGACAAGCTAGCAGGCACTTATTCCTTTTTATAATTCCCCATTCTTGCCCAGAAATACACAACACCCAGGTGTTTGACACATTCTGTAGTCACAGCAAAAGAAAGCAATGAACAACCTAACTCTAAAAGAATAAGCCACCAAGACCATCAGAACAGTAGTTCTGAGACTGTATATCAGCTATTTACATTACAATTCATAACAGTAGAAAAGTTACAGTTATGAAGTCACAGCAAAATAATTTTATGGTTTGGGGGGGTCACCATAACATGAAGGTCACAGCATTAGGAAGGTTGAGAACCATTGTGCTAAAAGACGTTGAAGGCATCTGACTGGAACTTGTGTGTTTCGTAGGAGGAGTTAGCTACTACCAATCACAGCGGGATGGATCAGGAGAATGAACGATCATGAAGCCCCATTTGTCCTACAAATCCCTTTTCTCTGCGGAAAAATAAACTATTCAAAGATACAGGCAGGGAGTCCTACTGATGAAGCTCATGTTAGTGTTCTCATAAAGAATATAGGAGAGCCAGGTGAAGAGGGTATGAAGAACCATTGGAGAATAACATGATGTTGTTCTTTATTCCGCTCAAGAAAAAGGGGGTTTAATTTGTCATGAGAATTACTTCTGAGTGTGATGTATTGAAAACCGTTCAGAGGCTCTATTGATCACTAGGTATTTTATGTGTAACAATATTGCTCCTTATGTACATTATTATACTGAATTTCCTTGTCTGGAGCTACCTTGTTACCTATCATCCCTATTACTTTAACACTAAATGTTGCTTTCTATGGTTCCAATCCTGTATATGAAGCAATGGGTACATAGACATAGAATTTAAAAAGATCACCTTTCCTTCCATTCATTAATTCACTTACTGAGTGAATTAATACTGAGGCATTACCATTAGTATGTAGTCAGAAGAATGACTGTTAATGAACTGAGCACTTGCAGGACATTCTAATAATGCTTCACTACAAAGCCTGTGCTTCCAAAGAAACAACCGGGGAAAGGCTGCATGAGTCTAGAAGGTTAGGAAGATGAACTGAAATCCAATGACAGGGATTGCCTCCTGTGAGTCTTGGGCTTTCTTTTAAGATCTAAGAAAAAGCAAGCACCAATCCCTGACACTATTGATGCCACTCTGTTATGCTTGCAGACAGGAGTCTAGCATGGCTGTCCTCTGAGAGGCTCCACCCAGCAGCTGACTCAGACAAGATACAGATACTTCACCGCCAAACAGTAGATGGAGCTCAGGGATTCTTATGGAGGAATAGGAGGAAGGATTGTGGGGTCCCTAGGGGATAGGAACTCCACAGGAAGACCAAGAGAATCATCTAATCTGGACCCTTGGCACTCCCAGAGGCTGAATACCCAAACAAAGAACACACATGGGATGGACTGAGGCCGCCCTGCATATATGTAGTAGCTGTCTGTGCAGCTTGGTCTTCATGTGGATCCCAAACTATTAGAGTGGGGGCTATTCCAAAAGCTGTCACCTGTATGTGGGATATCTTCTTCTAGCTGTCTTTTCTGGCCTCAGTGAAAAAGGATGCGCCTAGCCTTGCAGACTTGATGTGCTAGGCAGGAGAAGGGGAGGGGAAGGGCTATGGGAGGGGGTGATCTGGAGGGGGGCAGTGAGTGGGATATAAAGTGAATAATTACAAATTAAAATAAAAAATTAATTTAAACTGGGGGGAAAGCAGTTGGGAGGCTTAGTCATTTGGACGCCATGGATCAATAGAGCATCTAAAGCAATCCTTTTGACTGTCACATGAGGCTCAGTGGTCTAGGTGAAGAATGAGGGTAACTTGGACTGTGACACTGTGGAAGAGCTGAAGAGAAGTAAACAGGTTTTAAAGATAGCACAGGACAAAACATAGAAGAAGGACTGACTGAAATAGAGTCCCGTGAAAAGCAAAACATAAAGAAGAGGAAGTTTGCATCGTGTACTAGAACTATAGGTGGTGAGGGGCTGGTACGGAGCTAGGAGATACCAGAGTAAGACCAGAAACACAGAGCAGGCACAGCTGTACATAAAACTTCATACCACAGTCCTCTGATACACATACACACACACTCACACACACATACACACACACATTGTATAATATATATACATGTATAAAATGCATGGTAAGGGCTAAGAGTATATAGCACAATGATAGAACATTGACCTAGCCTACCTGGTTCCATACATAGTATCAGATACCCAAAAGGACATGATGAGAAGAAGGAGGAATGAGAGGCAGTGCAGCATTCTCTAACACAACCCTGGCCAGAGCCATTGTCACCAGAATGTTCCTTCAGCACCAGTCTAGCTTTAGCAAATAATTATCTACAGATATAAAAGATTTAATTCACTTTCCAAAAATGGCCAGCCTAACCAAAAATCATTCACCATCTGTACGCTAGAAAAACAAAAGGACATATTAGTCTTCTCTCTCACACTTAGAGAAAAATGGAGATTTATGGCATTAATAACTTGGCCAACGCTCTATACGCTGAGTCAGCAGTGAAGTGAATTGGGGAAAATCAAGATTGAAAGTGCTGGAAAGAAAAGTAGAGATCATGTGACCTGGCTGCTTTGTGGATTGAGGGAGAAGTTTTTGTCCTGAGGCTGACAGGAACTTAGTCAGGAATTTGTGATTAGTTTTGTCTCTTAGTCCAGCTGCATTTTCAGCCCCTGCCCACTGTATTTATTGATGTTCAAGCTAATGTTCAGTTGTTCAATGATTTGGCCTTTCCAAGTAGTAAAAAAGAAAAAAAGAAAGAGAGAGGGGGAGGGAAAGGGAGGGGAGGGAAGGGAAGGGAAGGGAAGGGAAGGGAAGGGAAGGGAAGGGAAGAGAAGAGAAGAGAAGAGAAGAGAAGAGAAGAGAAGAGAAGAGAAGAGAAGAGAAGAGAAGAGAAGAGAAGAGAAGAGAAGAGAAGAGAAGAGAAGAGAAGAGAAGAGAAGGAGAAGGAGAAGAGAAGGAGAAGAGAAGAGAAGGAGAAGAGAAATCTTCTTAAAGCTGTATCAAGCAAAAAATATCCTGTAGCAACTGAAAGCCAAGCATGCTTGGTGAGAAAGTAAACTGGTGTTCATTTTGGCAAGTTGATACATAGCACACATGAGAACAATTAGAACACTTCCCTGCGATCTTTGTTTCTTCATCTGCAAAATGTGATAGTTGTGAATAATTATGTTCTTTCTGTATGAAATTATGGTTCTAAGTACAGCTGCTCCAATATCCAAGGACCCTTACAGGACTTGGGAAGAGAGGCCCCCTTCCTTCACTGTTTGGAATATGTTTCCTGATGAAAGGGGATATGTGCTGGTTTTTATCATGGAACATATTTTCATGTTTAAACTCGAGAGAAAGTGAGAGGAAAGCATAAAACAGGAAGCATCTGTACTTCAAACTGGCAGAGCAAGTGGAATTTGATGTGACTTCAACATTTTTCACTGCCTCATATTAACAGATGGCTCGGATTCAAGAGTGCTTTATGTGAGAAACTGGGTGGAAACTGCCAAGAGGACCTTGCATTGGAAGGTGGGGAGGGGAGACGATGAAGGGAGGGGAGGTGGGGATGTTGGAATGGATGAGGGAGAAGGAAATGAATAAAAGAAAGGTAAGAAGAAGCAGGGGAAGAAAGAAAAGAGGAAGAAAGGCAGGGAAAGGATGGGGAAGGAAAATGGGAACCGTGAATATACTATCAAATTCCACCCCATAATCACTACCTTTCCTTGTGGATAGATAAGTAGATTGAGGGTGAGAAGGGAAGAGAAGAAGAGGGGCAGAGCAGAAGCAGCAGCAGAAGGCAGAGAAAGGCTGCCATAGGGATGGGCCATCCTCAGTCTGACTTACAGAGAGGTTCTGGGTTCCCAGCTTTCTGAGGATGGAGTCTCCTACCAGCAAGGATGGAGTCTTCCACTGCTCTGCTCAGTCTAAGTCACTCACAAGCCCATTTTCTTCAGCACAGAGAAAAAGCAGTTGAGAAGACTCAAGAAGAGCTGAGGATGAACAGAGCTCCATTGAAGAAGTTGATTTTGATTTGAGAAAAAAAAAAATCCATTACCAGTGCTGGATGGAAAGATGTTGTTCCTTCTATGATGCCTGCAAGCAATAACCAACAGCCTTCTTGCTAGTGCTACTGAACTGTCCACCCTTTTATTTTACATTATAAGGGATCTTGTGGTGCCTAGGCTCAGAGTTCTTATGGTATCTAGCAAAGGATGCTATTATTCATCTCCTCCCTAGAATGCACATAGACTCTGATGTTTTTCAACCTTAAGCCAATGTCATGTCAGAAGAATGTAGATTCAGGGGCAGGTAATATGCTTTTAAAGCTTTTCATTAAAGTCATTCATTTGTAGAAAAAAAAAATCTATGCAACTGCAACCAGCAAGAGGAATTTCAAGGAATCCCTGGTCCATACATGCCAAACAGCACAGCAATAACTGCCCCCAAGTTAGGAATGCAGCATCCACCGGTGGACACACAACAGGTGCTGACATTTTTTTGACTTCCTCCATAACATAACATAACCCAATCTTCCCTATAATTTCTTCTTGCTCACCCTGTGCTGGGCTTTCATGTCCTTAGTGGGTCAAAGGCAGGTGACAAAGAGAATGGCTGTCAATAGTGGCAGGAGAGATCAAGTACAAATGGTCCGCACAACCTTCACTGCTTCCGTAGCTAGCTCTGAGCTGGTCTTTGAACTGCCTCCTACTTTCACCCCTACATCCTTCCAAGACGGTCGGTGGTCCTCAACCTGTGGGTTCCAACTCCTTTGTGGGGTCGAATGACCTTCAACAGGGATCACCTGAGACCATCACAATACACACATATTTACATTTGGATTCATAACAGTGTCAAAATTATGAAGTATCAATGAAATAATCTTATGATTGGGGTCACCACAACATGAACTGCATTAAACGGTCACAGCATTAGGAAAGTTGAGAATCACTGTTTCTAAGCACTGTGTTTCTCTTCTACCTACGACCAACGCTGATGAAAGTCTCCAGTATCCAGCCCTACCTTCAGCCTCCTGTCTGGCACTGGCATTTCCCATCTTTCCCACAGACTCTCCAATGGGAGATAAAGGACAGCATCAGAGCCTATGGCATTCCTTACAGGCTCCCTCTGTTGCCAACTGATGTCTTCATTTACTCTGTAAAGTGGAAAGAGCTTGTTTATTTTCCCTGTGGAAAATGATGTAGATTCATTGGTCAAAAGCAATGGGCTGATTTGAAAAGCTAACTACTTCTTGTAGGGGCTTACATTTGAAAAGGCCTTGAATATGGATTAAAATACCAAAAGAGGGCTGGAGAAAGGGTTCACTGGTTAAGAAGAATTGGTCTTCTAGAAACCTAAGTTTGTTTCCCAGAACCCAGACTGCTTTGTTTGTTGGTAGATTTTTATGGTCTGAGGAGCAAACTCTGAGTCTCAAGCATTGAGCTCTCTCTATATTAGAACTCTGGCACTCACATGGGGTGGCTCGAACCCTGTAACTCCAGATCCTAGCCATCTGACATCTTCTTCTGATCTCTGGATAACTGCACACACAGAAAGAGAGAACACTCACACATAAACAAACTACAAATGTAAGCATCAGAATTAAAGATGCCCAAGGGCTTTCTGTAATGAGTTCTTGGGAATGAGAGACCATCTCCTATGCATCTCTTTGACTTTCCACCCTTCCACAGAAATCCTGATCCTCTGTAGGAGACTTGCAGTTGCTGGCTGGTTTACAACCAGAACCTCATGGCTTTCCTTGTCAGACACACGGATGGCAAAACCTCTGTTTGCTAGTAAGTACTTGATGAAATACAGTGTGTCTTCTACCCCCAAAATAATTATATATGATTCTGGGCATTCTCTGTCCATGGGTTTCTTAACTTGGATTCTTGGATATGTTTGAGTGAGTTTGGTCTTGTACCTTCCCTATAAACACATCACCTTTCAGAGGATAGTATCTCCATTTTACATAAGCCAAGCAGTTTTTCTGTCTGAGTATCTGACCAACACACACAAGATTAGGATTTTTTTTTTAGATTGGATATTTTCTTTATTTACATTTCAAATGCTTTCCCCTTTCCAGGTTTCCCCTTTGGAAATCCCCTATCCCATTCCCATTCCCATTCCCATTCCCATTCCCCTTCCCCCTGCTTCAATGAGAGTGCTCATTGAGAGTGCTCATTGAGTGTGCCTGTCTTCCCACACTGGCATTCCCCTACACTGGGTCTTCGTACACCCTCAGGCCCAAGGGTCTCTCCTCCCACTGATGTCCAACAAGGCCATGCTCTGCCACATATGTGGCCAGCACCATGGGTTGCTCCATGTGTATTCTTTGATTGATGGTCCAGTCCCTAGGAGCTTCAGGAGGTCTGGCCAATTGATACAGTTGCTCCCTCCATGGGGCTGTAAACTCCCTCAGCTCCTTCAGTCCCTTCTCCAACTCCTCCATCAGGGACCGCAGAGTCAGTCCAATGGTTAGCTGTGAGCTTCCTCCTCTGTATTTGTCAGGCTCTGGCAGAGCCTCTCAGGAGACAGCCATACCAAGTTTCCATCAGCAAGCACTTCCCAGCATCCACAATAATGTCTGGGTTTGGTGGCTGTATATGGGATGGATCCCCAGTTGGGGCAGTCTCTGGATGGACTTTCCTTCAGGCTCTGCTCCATGCTTTGTCTTCATATTTCCTCTGTGAGTATTTTGTTTACCCTTCTAAAAACACTGAAGCATCCACATTTTTGGTCTTCCTTCCTCTTAGGTTTCTTATGGTCTGTTAATTGAATCTTGGGTATTCTGAGCTTTTGGACTAATATCCACTCATCAGTGAGTACATACTGTGCTTGTTCCTTTGTGACTGAGTCACCTCACTCAGGATGATATTCTTAAGTTCCATCCATTTGCCTACGAATTTCATGAAGTCGTTGTTTTTAATGGGTGAGTAGTACTCCATTGTGTAAATGTACCACATTTTCTGTATCCATTCCTCTGTTGAGGGAAGATTAAGATGTTTAAGGTGCAAAAATTACTTAAATAAGGTTATGGTGTCCTCTGGCTACAAATCAAATAGCTAAATCATAAATAAGTAGAATCTTTTATACATTGCTTCAAGATGGCCTTTATAGAATGGGTTAAAATTCCCATCCCTCTCCTTTGCGAAGTGCTTCTATTTTCCTCACTCCAGGCTGCTTGGTGGATGTATCAGGACTTCACTGTCCAACCCGGAAATGCTTTCCGTCTCTGAAATTCTGTAAGTACCACCCATAGGCTGCATGACACTAAAGCCTGAGTCCCTCAGATAAAGCTCAGCTCCATCTGCCTGGTTCCAGCTTGGAGAAGTTGCATTTAGGTCTCAACACCCAGCCTCTTCTCTTGTTACTTCCCCGGCAAGCGCGCGCGCGTGCGCGCGCGCGCACACAAACACACACACACACACACACACACACACACACACACACACACACACACTGTTCTTCGATCCTCAGTGGCTGCTTCTCTGCTCACCACTTATGCTTTCCCTGAAATTCACACTTCCTAGGATAGAAACTGCTGGTCTCTGTTGTCTTTTGCTGGCCTAACTCCACTAACTCTTGTCTATCTCTCCTTGGATGATTCGGGGCCATCTTTGACTTGCAGGATTCTATGCTCACAGAGCTGTCACTTAGATGTCATTTGCAGGAGTCTATGCTCACAGCGCTGTCACTCAGATGTCACTTGCAGGAGTCTGTGCTCACAGCGCTGTCACTTAGATGTCCCTTGCAGGAGTCTATGCTCACAGCACTGTCACTTAGATGTCACTTAGATGTCACTTGCAGGAGTCTATGCTCACAGCACTGTCACTTAGATGTCACTTGCAGGATTCTATGCTCACAGCGCTGTCACTCAGATGTCACTTGCAGGAGTCTATGCTCACAGCGCTGTCACTTAGATGTCACTTGCAGGAGTCTATGCTCACAGCGCTGTCACTTAGATGTCACTTGCAGGAGTCTATGCTCACAGCACTGTCACTTAGATGTCACTTAGATGTCATTTGCAGGAGTCTATGCTCACAACGCTGTCACTTAGATGGTTTTTAGTTGGTTTATTACCCTGCTTTTCACTGATGTACAAATAAAATATCAATTCTTAGCTTATCATATCAGTAAGAGGGCAACGTTCTCCGGTCCTTTTGCTCCTCTTGGCCTTATCTCTGACAGCTCCTGGGACTTCTATCTGGACAGCTCCTACACATGAAGATATACTTCTCAACCTCTAATTCCCAGGAACACCTTCAGTTCTGAATATGCCCCTTACTTTGGTATCTGAGTATGCCCTCTTATGTTGGTACATGGGTGGTGTACTTGCTGGTTTTATGTGTCAACTTGCCACAAGAGAAAGAGTTGTCACAGACAAAGGAGCTTCCCTTGAGGAAATGCTTCCATGAGATCCAGCTGTAAGACATTTTCTCAATTAGTGATCAAGAGGGGGAGGGCCCAGCCCATTTTGTGTGGTCCATCCCTGGGCTGGTAGTCTTGGGTTCTATGAGAAAGAAGGCTGAGCAAGCCAAGGGAAGCAAGCCAGTAAGAAACATCCTTCCATGGCCTCTGCATCAGCTCCTGCTCCCTGACCTGCTTGAGTTCCAGTCCTGACTTCCTTTGGTGATGACCAGCAGTGTGGAAGTGTAAGCTAAATAAATACTTTCCTCCCCAACTTGCATCTTGGTCATGATGTTTTGTGCAGGAATAGAAACCCTGACTAAGACTGGTGGTATGAAGTTCCTGCAAGCCCACTCTCTCTTCCATCTAACCTAGTGATAGACATTCTATTTCATATGGACACTTCTTCTTTTCTACATAAGAAATTCTTACTTCTGTGTTCTATTCCCGTTTCCCATCTCAGTGTACAGCTGCAAACACAACAAACAAAATGCATTACCCCCATGTTCAGTGATCAAAAGGATGATAGCAAGTTACAAATGGTGGAGCTTTGGAAGTACACTAAAAGCTTACAACTTTGATCACCAGGAAAAATACAAGCATGACTTGCAAAGAACATGGGAATAGAATACTCCTTTACACACACCTCTCTCTTCTACTCAATATGAGTTCCTTTGTGGCCTTAAAGTCACTGAGACTGTAGACTATCCTAGTCTACTTGTGAGGTTATAGAAAAATGCATCAGACTGAGTAGTTGATAAACAATTAAATATTGTTTCTCTCAGTCTGGTGACCAAGAAGTATAAGAGGATGGCATTATCAAATGCTTCCTGGTGAAGGGTTTAGACATCACTCCTCTGCTATATCTTCACTCTGGCAGATGATGGGAAAACAAAGAATCCTGTAACCTCATCCACAAAAGCACTAATCCATTCCCCAGTATCCTTAGTGCCAGTGACTTAAATCTTCCTGTACCTATGTTCTCAATGGGGTGCAGGGACCCGGCATATAGATTTTGGAGGGTGACACACATTCACAGTGAAGAATGAAGACTCTTTCCCCCTTGTCATGTGTCACTTCAGTGAGAGATAGTCTCTAATTTAAATGTGTGCTTTCTGCTGGATTGTGGTATTTGTCACCCTACAAGGCTTCCAATCATATACTCTTTCCCTCTATGCACATAAAAATGAATAAAGATGCTGTTTGTAAAGACAAAGCAGGTTTTCTTGATCTGTATTCTTTCCATTTATTTGATTGCCTTTTGAGTCTTAGATTTGATGTTTAAGATGCCTTCTTATAAGCAAATGGATACAGTAACAAAACATTTTAATAAATCCAATATATATATATATACATATACATATACATATATACATATACATACACATATGCACACACACACACACACACACACACACACACACACACACACTGTTTTAAACTACAACTCATGATGGTTGCCAAGAAACCCAGCTTCAGTAGATAAAGGGATTTTTAAAGCTGAACTCTGTATTGATCAGCATTTTTACTTAGTATTCCCCTCAAATTTTATGTTTCCTAAGAACTTAAAGCCATTCATCATGTTCTGTGCATCAACCCCCTAAGAAAAAAATAACACAGCTGAACTGTATTTTCCAAAGTGTGAAAACTGAGACATAAGAGAAGTTCATTACTCCCATTAGCTACTGAATCTGCCTGAAGGCAGCTATTTGAATATATTTTTTTCTATTAAGATCATCACGTGATGTGCCCGACAGGTGGGGGCCACTATATTTCATGCTTCTTATTTTTCTTTAAAATAAAAAGAATCAATTAATATGCACCAAGTATAACTTGTATTATTATCTGTATTTAAATAAAGCATATATATCTATATGCATATATAGAAACTCCAGGGTAGCTCAGGATATAGCATGGTGGTAAGGGCAAGGATTTTATTTCAAATATTGCTAAGGAAGGAAGAAAGGGAGGGAAGGAGGGGGGAGGGAAGGGGGAGGGGGAGGGAGGGAGAGAAGGAAGGAAGGAAGTTACCCAAGAGAAATTACATCAAGTGACCTACTTAGCACTGTAGACTTGGAGAAATGTATGTATTAAGGTCAAAGTGATCTGGGTGGTGGTGGATCGATCACGTCTGGTACAATAAACCTGGTCAATAGCCCATGGCTCTGGAGATAATAAGCCCTAATAGAAAAGGCACTGTTGCTACTTTAAGAATGGATGTGGTGTACCTGTCAAATTTCATTCTAAATGACTGTTGATGAAATAGATTAGTGATGCTGCCAGCTTAGGTCAAGGAAGTTTCTTTCTGTGGTGATCATTGTTGACTGTAGAAACTCAAGACTACTCAAAACCACTGTGAATAACATCTCTTGAATGCCTAGCTCAAAATAGGACACTTCAGTCATCTCCTCCAAGGACCAGGGGACCCTGACAAAGAAATAGCAGAAAGAATATACTGGCCAGAGGGAAGAAGTATGATGAACTCTAGGCATGGCATTATGGATATACTCCTGAACTAACTAACAGTAGCTGTGATTACCTCCATAAGATCTGCTCAAGACCATGCACACTGACATTGATCCCATGAAGTCCTACTTTCTCCTGAGAATATATGTGCAGTTCATACTGGATGGGGGAAATGTTTACAGGAGTGTAGTCACTGGCAAACTATCCATAGTCCTGTAAACTTGCCCATGATTTTGTAAATGGCACTGATAAAATTCATTGTGTCACGCAGACACGAAGGGGTCTAAGAGAGGAGAATGGGCTTGGTGGAACTATGGGGGATGCATGAGCAAAATTCTACCTCTGTCTCCTCCCATCAGAGAGGTCAATACACTTCAATGCTTTGTGCTCTGAGTCTATGGCCTACATCTCCAGGTTTAAATATTGGCTATGTTTCAACATCTGTGTTTAATAGGGAATTACTGTATCGATCCCTGCCTTTTTTTTTTTTTTACTCCTGAAATATGAATTTTTATATCGAGTCACATTATAATAGGATTATTATGTAAGTGAGGATATTAATCTGTTTAAGCAAATTAATGTGCACACTTACCAAGTATAAATGTCTCTAAGAAATATTAGCAACTATAACTGCTTATTTATTTTCTTCTATAGTAACCAAAACATCTTTGCTTTTATGTCACAGAAGGCACTCATAATTATTCATCTATTGATTATTCTGTTTATCTAGTAAGAAGGGTACAGTAATGGACACTGTCTTCATCTTTTAATAGTTTTATTTTTTAGAGTGGTAACTCTCCAAATAATACATTATTATTTATTTATTTTTCAAACAACATGGAAAAAAATTTTAAAAAGTACTGATGATGACTTAGCTCAGTGGCACAGCACTTGACTAGTATGCATAAGGCTCTGCATTTGCTCTGCTATGTGATAGAGATGATGGAGATTGATGACGATGATGACGATGATGATGATGATGATGATGATGATGATGATAATGATGATGAATTCCACTTCCTAAGACAAAACCACAGCAATTTCCTGATACTCAATTCCTCTAGGCACCTGTCTCTTTATTCATGTGTGGACATTTGTGTTGTTATAAATGTGATCATATTCTTTTTTTTACATCATTTTTCTCATTTTTATTTTTTTAATTTTTATTAGTTATTTTCTTCATTTACATTTCTTTTTTCCCATTCTTTATTAGATATTTTCTTCATTTACATTTCAAACGCTATCCCCAAAGCCCCCTATACCCTTCCCCCACCCTGCTCCCCAACCCACCCATTCCCACTTCCTGGCCCTAGCATTCCCCTGTACTGGGGCATATGATCTTTGCAAAACGAAGAGCCTTTCCTCCCATTGATGGCCGACTCCCTCTAGGCACCTGTCTCTGTATTTATGTGTGGACATTTGTGTTGTTATAAATGTAATCATATTCGATAGCTCCTTTTTTACAAGCACTAATTGGACTATAGGGAACCATGCTAGAATTGGAGGGAAATAGATTATTCAAAAGCTGTTTAGGAATAAGAAGCAAAACAGGATCAACTGCAAATGGAAGATAGGGCATTAGGAACAGAATTTTGCTTTTTATATAGCAGAGCCAGTTAGAATGGCTTTGACTTAGGAGAACAGTATCATTCTTAACTAAACTAATTTTGTTTGTTGTTTGGTTTGTTTGAGACAAGTTTTCTCTGTGTATTCCTGGCTGTCCTGGAACCCCTATGTAGACCAGGCTGGCCTTGAACTCATGGAGACCTGCCTGCCTCTGCCTCCTGAGTTCAGGAATTAAAGGTGTTCACCTCCAGCGCTTGACATGCATTCTTTGTTCATTTGTTAGTATGTTATAATTGTCTGAACTAATTTCCATGCCATGCATGATTTCATAGTGCATCATCCTTTCTCTCTTAAAAATATATATGTATATTTTTTGTCTGCATACATGTTGTGGACCATGTGTGTCCCTGATGTCCGAGGAGGTTGGGAGAGGATGTCAGAGTTACAGACTAGTAAGTCACCATGTGAGTGCTGAGAACCAAACCCAGTGCCTTTGCAAAAGCACCAAATACTCTTAACTGCTGGACCATCTCTCCAGCTCCATCCTATCTTGTGTGTGTAGCTTCATTGGTAACTTAGTTAACTAATCCCATAGTGACAAATATTTAAGATGGGGAGCTTCATTTTATTCTCCACGATTTTCAGCAAAGCGAGAGTGAGCATCTTCCTGATGGCATTTGGTTTCCCAGCTACACAGCTTTCTAGTTAGGATAAATTCCAGAAAAGAAAATCACTTCGCTAAAAGGCATCATAGCACACACTGTGATGGATGTTGACAAGTTTTCCTACATAAAAGCTGGACTAATTTAGGCTTATACCAACAGAGCAAGAAAGTGCACCCTAATCAATGTCTTGTCCCCTTGCCAGCCTTGGATAACACTGATCTTAGGAAAACATTTCAAAATGCTCATTTAAAAATAGATATAGGTACAGAGACAAAATTTAGAGCTAAGATGAAAGGAT
>NC_034608.1:49608645-49629157 GCF_900095145.1 Mus pahari
GGGGTATAGGGAACTTTCAGGATAGCATTTGAAATATGAATAAAGAAAATAATAATAAAAAATAGAATCAATAATGATGACTTTGGAAGAAAATGAAATGACCTATGTTATTGCACAGCTAGATTAGAGACGCTAAGAAGAAATTCAGTTTGCCTATTGATACAGTATTAAGAATCACCCTTTAACAGTAAAATAAGAAATTCAAATCCTTCACTGGGCATGTCTTAGATTATAGACCTACATCAGAAGCTAGGCAGAAATAGCTCAGACCTGGCCCAGGTCGAATGTTTGTTGCGGTCAACTCTCAAATTTTGCCAGTCAGAGACCCCGTTGCTTCCTTGGTGTTTGCATTAAAATCTCTTTCAGGAAATAGATTTCCTCAGTGGCTTTGCCCTCACCTTTCTCTTGCCCTGTGTGATATCACTGTGGTTAGAAGATTCCTTGGAGCCAGACACTGCATCTTTAATTCAGTTACAGACCTCTGGGGAAGGAATATTTGAAGTTGATGCCTGTGACTGTCAAGACCATGTTAGAAGATATGGGAATGCAGGACAACAAAAATGGCGCCCCAGTTCCTCCGCAATGGGCTGAGGTGGTAATATTTAAAAGGCCATCTCATTTGTGGATACTGGTAATGAATTAAAATGAGCACACAATATTCATTCTTAGGGCCACTGACCCAAGGACACTTTCTAAACATATTCTGTCCACAAACTACACAGATGTGAAGGGTTGCTTCAGGCTGCAATCAATGCAGTCACTGGTCTGAGCAAAAGGAAACCCTTGAAATGACTCTCAGGATCATGGCAATGAAAATGACCTTACGAAATAGGAGGAAACTCACATGTGTAAAGAGATGGACACACAGAAGTAAATTCCTGCGCCTGGGACAATAGCCATGGCAATACACTGCCTTTATCTCTAGGTAACTGTTATCAAATAAATAGTAGAGAGTTTTACTGGTTAGCCCATTATGTTGGTCTAACATCGTTGGTTTTTCTTTTTAAACTGGACATTTTTTTCTTTACACTTCAAATGTTATCCCTTTTCCCAGTTTTCCCTCTGGAAACTCCCTATCTCAGATCCCTCCCCTGCTTCTATGAGGGTGCTCCCCCACCCATCTATCCACTTCTGATTCCTCATCCTGACATTCCCCTACACTGGGGCCTCGAACCTTCATAGGACCAAGGGCCTCTCCTTTCATTTATGCCCAGTAAGGCCGTCCTCTGCTACACATGCAGCTGGCATCATGAGTCCCTCCATGTGTACTCTTTGATTGGTAGTTTAGTCCCTGGGAACTCTGTGGGGGGGGTTGTCTGGTTGGTTGATGTTGTTCCTATGGGGCTGCAAACCTCTTCAGCTCTTGTAGTACTTTTTCGAACTCCTCCATTGGGGACCCCATGCTCATTCCAGTGGTTGGCTGTGAGCATCTGCCTCTGTATTTGNNAGACTCTGGCAGAGTCTCTCAGGAGACAGCTCTATCAGGCTCCTGTCAGCATGCCCTTCTTGGCATCTACAATAGTATCTGGGTTTGGTGTCTGCATATGTGATGGATCCCCACATAAGGCAGTCTCTTCCGTTCTAAACAAGTGTAGCCCTAGGGTACCTCCAAAAGCCAAAGCTGAGTTTTCTCCAGGAGGGGCAGTGGTTTGGTTACAGTTACTTGTTTCTATGCCTCCTCCTAGAAATAAAACTGAGTCACAAGTTCTCTATAATAAAGTAGATTCAGTAGATTCTCTTCTTCCTTCGTGTAAAAAGATTTCTGGGTAGCTTCCTGTTAACTTTCATGAACTTTTTAGAAAGTTGTCATTGAAAATGTTTCAAAAACCTTACGGAATAGAATTCACAAAACATTATCTTTATGAATTGAAACCTGGGGGGGGGGCTAGTCTAAGTAAGCATTCTTCATGAGGTTATTAGGGTACCTTCCTTCCTCCCCAGAGTCAAGCAAAACCACTGGAGGCGATCAGTGTGTGTGTAACTGGGCCACAGAGCAGGACTTAAGAATTCATTATGATGATCAATAGTCTCAGCTTTTGGCAGACTGAATGGCACAGACTGTCATTATGATGTTCAGGATGCTGAAAAGGAAGAACTTCAAGTGCAGGGGCAGCTTGGGCAACGTAGGACTGTTCTGGGACTGGGAAACAAACACAAAGAAGATAAATCCTCAGCTTTGAAAATGGCTTCCTCAGTTACTAACCTGCCTTTGGTTATTTTAGGGTAGAAAGACTACTGAGGGGGCATGTAAATGTTTTAATTAAAATCACACTTAGTAAAGACATGAGAAGTTTATATTTTGATATAAACCATTATAAACTTAGAATTTTTTTTTTTTTAGAATAAAACAAAATCTTTTTCCTGATCAAGCGTATTGGATGTGGAGCAATTTAACAAGATGATTACCTTTAGAAGTTTAAAGAAAGGAAAGTAAGGCAGTTCTAACATGGACAGAGAGTCAATGAGAGAAAAGGTGGAATGGCCCACAGAAGAACACTTGATGTACTGCTCAATAGGGCAGGCGATATGATAAGCTTCTAGAATGTTCAATGCTCAGAGTGAGATTCAAATTCTGTATAAGTGGTATGGAGGAAGAGTAAGTCATCAGATCTTCCATCCTGGTGGCTTTCCACATTAGAGTGCTGTCCTTCTTAGGTATATTCCTCACTGGGTACAAAAATTCACTCAGAGTGGAAGACTTCAGAGCACTCATGTAGACCAGGGTTGTATCCTGGTCCAGGCAGGGTTGGCAGAACTACAGTTCTCACAAGGCTACAGAATTCTTTGAGGACCAATCCATCTGGTTTCCTCACTATATTCCTATCAAAATATTATCTAAAAGTGAGGAGAGATCTAGAGACGAAGTGCAGAGGAAAGGAAGTTAGTGGTAACTTCTTCTGCTTCATGTTGCATGCTTTGCTAGATATGTAACTCTTAATAATTTAGCTCATGAGACTCTATTATCTTTCCCTTCTTGCTCTTTCATGCTCTTTTTATGGTATTTTTTATTATTCTCAGACAGCTTTTTTAAAAAGAGAAATTAAAAGATTTATACAACTTAAAGGTTTACTAAGGGTTCAATTTGCAAAACACATGAAACTCAAGAAGAAGGAAGATCAAAGTGTGGATGCTTCGTTCCTTCTTAGAATGGGGAACAAAATACCCACGGAAGGAGTTACAGAGACAAAGTTCAGAGCACAACCTGCAGGAATGACCATCCAGAGACTGCCCCACTTGAGGATCAACCCCATAAACAACCACCAAACCCAGACACCAGGCAAATGCCAACAAGAGCCTGCTGACAGGAATGGGAGTGGGTGGGTTGGGGAGCAGGGGGAGGGGGGATGGGATAGGGGATTTTCAGAGGGGAAACTAGGAAAGGGGATAACATTTGAAATGTAAATAAAGAAAATATCTAAAAAATAAAAAAATAAAAAGAAAATGAAAGAAAAACAAAAAAAAAGTTTACTCAGAATAATCAGAATAATAGGTTGAGGAATTGGTAAGTGGTCCTTTTTTTTTTTTCCCACAAAACAAATATCAGGTAAAATGAACAATTCTGGCATATTCTTCTTATATAAGAAATGCTTCCACCAAATCATAAAACTTAATGGGTCTCATCAGTCCCCAGATACTGGGATCAAACAAGATTTAGGGAAGTTTAATTTCCTGATTAATTAAAAGTTCCAAATGTTTAATGGCAATTCTCTTCAGAGAAAATATTTCTAGTAGCTGTACATGTGTCTTACAGAAAGTAAATACCACATACAGAAGAGACTGGACTATTTTAAAATTGGTTGGAGATCATTTGTCCGTGTTGAATTCCCCATTTTGGACATGTTTATGAAGATGAGGAGAACCATGTACTTTGAGAGTGAGGGCTCTGATTAATCCTTACAACATCAATCCTGTCAATCCTAGTTTCCCCTCTGAAAATCCCCTATCCCATCCCCCCTCCCCCTGTTCCTCAACCCACCCACTCCCATTCCTGTCAGCAGGCTCTTGTTGGCATTTGCCTGGTGTCTGGGTTTGGTGGTTGTTTATGGGGTTGATCCTCAAGTGGGGCAGTTTCCCCCTCAGAGAAGTAGAAGTACAAATCCTGTCAGTAGGCATTTATGACCAGGTTCCAACTTAGGACACCTAACTGTCATTCACCAGGCTTTTGATCATCATTCACAAGATCTGCTGTGAATGTGCAAGTAGTTCTGGGGAGATGATTTAATGATGAAGAAAAGGCCACAATAGGTACCAAGGGGGCACAGATACGAGTGTTGCTAGAGCTCTCTGTTCAGCCAGTGTAGCTGAATTGACAAGTTCCAGGTTCTGTGAAGTATTCTTTGTCAAAAAATGAGGTAGACAGACAAAGAAGAAGACACCTAGTGCTGACCTCTGGTCTCTAGATTTACAAGTGTATATGAAAACACACATGCCCCCATCTATGAACACATATATAGGCATATTTCATACACACATGTATGTAAGGGTATATCATATGCATGTGCAAACATTCAAAACATATATAAAAATGACATCAGTGATATTTGCTAAGATAGATGAAGTTCTCTTGTAATTACAAGGGTTTTCTGGATCACTTCTCTCAGTGAGTAAGTTTCTACTTGGTTCTGAGCATGAGTCTCACTTTAGAGCAGTGGTTCTCAACCTGTGTCTCATGCCACCTTTGGGGGTGGAACAACCCTTTCACAGGGACACCTAAGACCATCAGAAAACACAAATACTTATGATTCATAACAGTAGAAAGGTTACCTTTATGAAGTAGAAATGAAAAAATTTTATGGCTGTAGGTTATCACAATATGAGGACCTGTGTCATAAGGTTGCAGCATTAGGAAGGTTGAATACCACTTCTCTAGAGATTCCGAGCAAAAGGAAGCCCTTTTTTCTCATTTGTGCTTGATTCTACACAGGATATCATTAGAAAATAAAGCCACTTCTGCTATGCTTCACCCAATGTAAGATTACTTTGGAACCATCCTGTGATATATTGGGTTCCATAATGAAGACAGTTATAGGAGTTATGAAAAGGTGTAGCTTCTGTCAAAGGTACCCAAAGGTCTGGAAGCTACGTACTAATGCTGCAAGACTACAGAGAAATGATTGAGTTCCACGGAAATTACATTAGAAATCATATCGGCTCATTTATAGTCCTAATACATTAGTGAGACAAAACCCCACCTTACTACAATCTAGGCACAGGGAGATGTTCTATAATGATGGTTAATGGGGAAGCAAGCCAGTAAGTAACATCCCTCCATGGCCTCCGAATCAGTTTCTGCTTCCTGACCTGCTTGAGTTCCAGTCCTGACTTCCTTTGGTGATGACGAGCAATGTGGAAGTGTAAGCTGAATATACCCTTTCCCCATCCCCCCATCCCCCCCCCAAAAATGATAGTTAATGATCACTCAGCATCAGGTAACTGCCTTTCTGCATCTTAAGAGTTCTCCCAGTATAGTAGTCTTATAAGAATTGTGTTTATCTGTGTTTATCTTCTGGGATAAACACAGACTCATGCTTGGAACTGCTCTTTTTTTATATGAATTGATTAATTATTAATAACATGATGATGATATGACGATGTATGTATCTATGTGCATGTGTGAAGATTTAGTTGATTTTGCTTATGTGTAACCCCTTAGGTTCTTTTTAAACCAAATTGGCTACATAGGTTCCTCTGAGTACATGAAGATTCCATACAAAGGCTGCTTAACCCCAGTAAAAAAGATGGGCTGAACAACCTTGCCCTCTTGCTGCTTATATGCCCATAGAGGAGAAAAGACATGGCAGAATAACACAACCATGCAATGAGAGCCAAGGCGGTCCAGTTCACTCAAGCCAAATTCTGTCTTAGAAGCAAATACAAGACGTCTGTGCATCAAAACTCAGCAATAAGCTTAGAAAGTAGAATTCGTTTTAAAAAGCTAACACAGGATGCAATGGAGATTGAAAAAGATCCAATGTACCTATATCATCATTTTCTGTTTTTCTCACAAGCCCATTTGAAGCATAGTGTACTTGCTCACGGGGGCATATGTAAGCTTGGCATTGGTGGGTAAAGGGAATCAGACCAAAATTTAGAAATAAACATTTATATTGTATGAATGAGACCCACCATCAGCATCAATGCATGAAATTCCCATGAGCCTTGCACTGCAGCTTTCTCCACACAGTAGCAAGAGGGTGACTTGTCAAGTAAGACAGGCTGCCATCTCTGTTGAAGCATCTGTGAATTGCAGAGAATCTGGGTGAATCTGGTTCTCAGTGATGAAATCAGAATCTTGCCCAGAGTTGTATACATATGTGCAGCTCTCGAGCCCTGCCCCAAAGCACACACAGTTATGACATGTTCACACGTATGCATACACTCTTTTTTTTTTTTTTAACTCTTCATAAGTACACCATTTGCTGCTGCTATTCCAATGCAGGACTTTACTTAGCTGTGAAATAAAAGCCTTTGGTTTTTTATTTTAACCCCAAATGGACCTAACTAATTTTGTCCCCTCCCTTACTCTCTCCCTTTACGCCTGCCTTTCCCCTCCCTTCTTCCTCTTTTTCAATTCTCCCCTCTTCCTTCCTCTTTTGCATATATTATTATTCACAGTGACCATCCTTTGCTTTCTGCCTGAAGGATTTTCTAGTAGATCCTGCTTTGCGTATGGCCTTGTGCTTTCTCCGCTCTTGCAGTTTCCAGATGCCTCTGTGTGATAAAAAGCTACCTGTCTCCACTGCTGATTGTCCTGTTATGGTTGTCTTACTCCCCAGCAGCTTCCAACCAAGCTCATCAATCCAGCTGTTTCCCCTATTTCAGAACCCTACACATCAAACTGGCCCTCCATGAGTGGAAATCAACACAAAACAGAAAAAGCACACGATGTCAGGTGCAAGGTGGGAAATCACTACATGATTCAGTCTAGACTTAAAGCCATCACCATCAACAAATACAAATGATTACTGACTCACAGAGGCAAACTACTATACATGTACATGCAGTCATACAGATGTATCTAGAAATGATTATGTGCATGTGGGAATGGATATGCATATGTTGGAATGGACATGTGTATAGGAACAGGCGTGTATCTCTGTGTTTGCTTTCAGTGTGTATGACATGTTGGCTTTGGAAAGAAGCAAATGCAACCATCACACTGAATGGAAGGCCTGGAGGGTATAAGCTCAAGGCAGTGACCAGGCTCAATCAAGTACTTGCCCTAACCACTCATATATCACCAGCTTGCTCTTGAGACGACACCACAGCAGCCCCTTGGGGGTAAAAAACAATACTTGTCTGGGATTTGATGTAGAACTCAGTTATTTTAATGAATTCACTTGGGGGGGGTACTAAGAGTCTGAAATATGGGTGAAGTTCAGTGATGTACTGGGGAATAGCAGCATCCGGTGCTACAAAGCGAACCCACATCCAAGGGGCTGATGATCACACAAAAAACAGGCATTTCCTGTACACCTGCATCATGGCTGTTAATGTAAACTATGCAAATACAGAGGAACCCCGTAGCAAGGGATTCACTGCCCTCCTTTATCTCCTCCCCCATAAGCTGATTGTATGTTCTACTGTTGGTACTAAAATCTAGAGATATTAGCCAAGATGTAACTCCTTTTGAAGGCAAAGTTCTCTCTCTCTCTCTCTCTCTCTCTCTCTCTCTCAAAAAAAAAAAAAAAAAAGGCGTAGCACATGTGTGTTCTAGACTCAGAACTCCTATTCTGTGATCTACATGGTAGGGACAGTAGCGGGTAAGTCATGTGACTTCCATCATGGCCATAACAGAGGCACTGATGATTTTAGGCGACCCCTGAGAAGGGCCATTTGACACACAGGATGAGAACTGTTGGTTTATGGATTTGGCTTGCATAGGCATTGAGCTGACATGAGCTCTATTTCATATTTACTACCTAAGATAGGTGGATCTCTGTGAATTTGAGGTCAGCCTGGTCTACAAAGTTACAAGATAGCCAGGGCTGTTATACAGAGAAATCTTGTCTCAAAACAAAAAATAAATAAAAGAAAAAAGAAAAAAAAAGAAAGAAAAGAAAGAAAAAGAGAAAAAAAAGCTTTAAGTAAGCATTTAAACAAACATCCACTTTTCATCAGTTGCCTATACCGTATTTTAATATACATTGTAGAGTTATTAACTTACATCAACCAGAATGGCCCTATTCTGTGACTGGAAACAATGAAACAGCAGGACATGTGTACATACAAGTCACCGCCCTGACCTCTGACAGTAGTCAGGAGAACAGACGTCACACTGTGAGGAGCTGGTGAAACAGAACCACTAAGACATCTATTCTCTATCATTTCAAAACCAACCTGGCGTCAGGCAGAATGAGACGCCCAGGGCTTTAGTGCAGGGAAATGGTAAGTCTCTTCTCATTACATTTTATTTTCCTGCAGTGCAAGCAGAAACCTAATCACTGGTTTGATCCCCTGCCCAGGAGACTGATGGAGGAAGACAGCCACTTTCAGGGATGGCAACAGAGTCCAAAGGCATCACGCGGAGCCGGAGATTACTAGCAAGACTCCAGTAAGGGGAACTACACTGCACCAATATTTCAGCATTCAGTAAGCCAGGCATGGAAACTAAGTGGCCATTCTTTTCTTTCAAACAGGAAAAGTTATGAATTGTATTAGCTGGAACTGTAAATAATGTTTTATTATTCACTTTGCAGCACACCTTGTGTTGACACGCATCTCCATGGGATAAATAAAAGGTTATGCTGGTCTCTAGTCAGAAGAGGCCAGTAAGGTTTTTGGGAGTTGGGAGTTTTCTTTTTTTAATTATTATTATCTTTAATCTTTTTTTTTTATTTATTTACAAGGCCAGATGACTTTAGTGCAGAGTCCTACCAGACCTTCAAACATTTGGAATGCAAATAAATATATTACTAGAAACTAGTTTTAAAATGATGTTTGAAATCCAGATTTTTGTAATACGTTTCAGGAGATTCAAATGGAAATGATATCATTACATTTGTTTAATAAAACATAAAACGTTAAAAAAAAAAGATTTTCCGAAGTGTTATTCGGGTAATCATTGAAACATCATAAACAGTTTGGACATGTGGATTGATATTTAAATCTGTGTGCATAATATGGTATAGTAAATAAAAGCAAATATATGTCTTTTTAACACTCATTTTTATTGTTTATTTGTGTGTCTGCGTGACTGTGCACACATACATACAGTGCCCAAGGAGGTCAGAAGAAATCATCAGTGCGAGTTAGGGGCTGTTGTGAGCCACCTTATTGGCTGTGGGACCTTATCGTAAATTCTTCGGATTATCAGTGAATGCTCTTAAACAATGAGCCATCTGTCTAGCTCCAAAGATCATCTAAAGCTTTCCCCCCCCCTCAACTTACAGTATAGACCAAGCTACTCTTGAATTCATAATAATCCTCCCATCTCTGCCTTCTACGTAGTAGGATTATAAGCATGTACCTCCATGCCTGGCTTCCAGCTAACATCCTATCTCTCAAATAACACATCTAAAGATGTAGGCCAATAGGTGATCTTAAAAAGATTTTAAAAACTGATTTTCTGACCAAAAGTTATCTCATTGCAGAGACAAAAGCAAGAACATACAGTTGGTAATTCTCTGGGGCATGAATACATTTCACAGCACGGGGGATTGAACCCAGGGCCTTGCATATGCGAGGCAATCATTCTACCTCTGAGCAACTTCCCAGGCTCAAGAAACCTTAATGAGGAACTTTAAGTATCATGAGGAATTGCATATGATACGTTGCCAGACACTCCGTTCTTTGGCTACCACCTTTGTTTCTCTGTACTCCGAAAGGAATTAGAAAACAGAAATCGGTGAAGGAAAATGGATTTATTTATAGTTCGACTAAACTAGGGAAAGAAAGAAACTAATTTGTCTCTATTATGCCGGCGGCAGCTTTACAATTTATGGGAAACCCATGAGAGAAAGGCCAGGGATATATGTAGATTTATTTTTGAGACCATTAAATAGGCCCTTTCCAGAGGGAAGGTGACTAGGCCCCAGGTTGCCCACTTTGTGTACCTTCTCAGCAGGTTTTCTCCTGTCTCAGCGTGGAGTGTATGTTATATTCTTGCAAGTTATGCTTTCACATAGGCATATTTAAAAAGTCCAATGTGGGCCTGAGAAAAATGATGTAGATACTCCACCTCAAAGAACTCTCACTTTGAAATAGAAAGGAGGCTCTAGGGTTTTATGGGATGGTGGATGGATGATCCCCACCTGTTTGGGGACTGAAAGAGTTCTTGTCCCTGGGTCCCTTCCTTTGAGTGGTAGAGAGTGGAAACATTTGTATAGTTTCTCTGGAGGTCACTTCCAAGTCCTTGTTCCCTCTTGTCTATTAAACATGCTAACCCTGCACACAACAAAACAGAAGTAGTCTGACGAGAGAAGGGAGAAGAAGCATTTGTTGGGACTTCGGCTTACACGAGAACTCTCCTGGAGAACGCACACAAGTTCCATCCTCACCACAGTGAGTGCACGTTGTTTGGTTCCACCTGTGCACAGCGGTGACATTTGAGTCTGTGGGCTATGGTCAGAACTGACAATCTGGAGCTGTCGTGGGACCCTGCCTGGTTGGACCGCTACATATGAACGAGGAAAGAAGCAAGGAGATCGAGAGGGAAGAGGAGAAAGAACACTTAATGGGGATATCACTATTTGCCCTTCCTCTTCTCTCAAACAAGTAGACTGGACTTTCTTCGCACTATTAAAATCCTCTTTTGTACAATCATATCCTCCGGTCTCATAAGATTCCTAGTAGACAGGAGATGTATTTTAAGGATCTGACAAACAGAAGAAATTTTCAATCGTAATATAAGGCTTCTTTTGGGAAAGGAACTACATTTAAAACCCACACTTAGGGATGAGCGAGGGAATTAAAATAGGATTTGAATAAATACTGACTGGCCTGTAGCAGCTTATAGAGAGAAGCATAAGCCATTTTCTGGGATCCAAGTAGAGATAAGCCAACCAGAACCAAAGCGATGAGAATGCCTGTTCTTACTGTGACAGTAAGAGAAACCTCACTTATGCCTAGAATTCAGACTGGAGCTGCAGCTCTGGACAATGAACTATGCATGGGAGAAGTGGGGCTGTTAAAATACTAGCATTCCATGACACTTTATACATACACACAGGGACAGTAGCCATTCCATGACCTTGATTGGCAAACAAGTATCTCAAGAGATAATCCTCATATTAGGTCATCATTACTTGACAACCAGCTGGTAGAGAAATTTCCTTCAATTTATGTGTTTTTTTGTTTGTTTGTTTGTTTGTTTTGTTTTTATCTCAGAGCTTTCATTGCTGAGATAAGACACTGACTCAAAGCAACTTGTGGCTGAAAAGGTTCATTTCACCTTGTACTTTCAGGTACATGCTTATAATTGAGGGAAGTTAGGACAGGAACCAGATGCTGAACCCTCTGACATTAATCACTAATTAATAAAATATCCAGGTTCACCTACAGACCAATATTATGGAAGCGTTTTCTTAATTGGGTTTCTCTCCTCTCAGATAACCCTAGCTTGTGTCAGGTTGATAGCAAAAACAAACAAACAACAAAGCAAACGAAAACAAATTAACAAAAAAGCCAATAAAAACAAACAAATAAAAACAAAACCAAAAAACAAACAAACCTACCAGGACAACTTATTCATTTTTATTTTATGTATACGGATATTTGCCTACATGTAAGTCTGTGGGCCACTTATATACCCAATGTCCATGGCAACTATAAAAGGTATTGGATCTCTTAACACTGAAATCACAGAAGGTTATACACTCTCCTGTTGATGCTGGGAATTGAACCCAGGTCTTTTGGAAGAGTAGCCAGTGCTCCTAAATGCTGACCCATCTCTCTGGCACCATGACTCTATTAAAAAAAGAAAAAAAGAATATATTTATAGTTTCTCAAAATAATAAAATAGAAATATAACACATGCTTTTAAAATATGTAATCATTTTTGTAATACCTGAAAAGGTATATATAAAATAAATTGTCACTATCAATTAATTTTTAGTCTTCGGTTTTTGGTCAAGTACTGATAATACACAGATATAATGTAAAGACTAATTCTTCAATGTCAATTGTGGTAAATAAGCAATATTGTTCTCTGGAATAAGGCACTGTACCTCCCAAGGTGCTATGCAAGACTGAAAAACAAACAAACAAAAACAAAACAAAACAAAACCCCTGATCCTTAGATGTACACAATGTGAAAGTCCTGGGGAGAGTCATGTCCCTACGCAGTGCTATTTTGCGTGATTCATCAATCATTTCTTCTATCTAACCATCTCCACTCCTTCAAGCTTCTGGTAGCCCTTACATGCAACATGCTCTAGGCTTTTTAGTCTTCCTCTATTTTCCTTTTGTACCTCTGGCTTCTCCCATGGATTTCTCCTCACACATGCGTCTATGCATGTCAGAAGGTACCTGGGCTCTGTCTTGGGCTTCCTTCCTCTCTTTTTTAGGTGAGTACTAATGAAGTACTAGCACTGTGTTACAACAACCTCACAAAATTCCATCAGCACCCTGCATTTGCTCCTTTAATAGACTAAAATCTTCCATAACAAGCTACCCACAGGCAGTTTCCACTTAGTCAACACCTCAAAAGCAAACATAAGGGCATAACTGAAAGTGCCTTTCCAAGTCTACTCTTGCCTTCATCTTACCCACCTTGATAAGTCCCAACATCATGGACTCCTGTTGTTTAGGCTGATAGAGTTAGCGTTGATTCTGCATTTCCTCTGCTCATGTCCTATAAGATTATCAGCAGATCTTGCCTCTTCCAGATATGTTCAGGAACTCCTTGACAAACCTTCCCACCCCATGCTATCCCTGATCACCATTACTTCGGAAGGCCCTGAGTTACCTTCTAACTAAGGCCCCCAAGGTTTACTATCCTTTTACATGTAAACAATTTTCCACACAGCACTTAGGTGGTCTTTTAAAGCATTAAATCAAGTCATTCTTCTTAAGTATGTTCTGTTGTACTCAGAAAACTCGGTCCCCGTCATCTGGATTTTAACCTCTTATATACCAGTTTTATTTATGCTTGCTATCTTCTGTGGTCAGTTTCAGGAAGCGTCAGAACCCCATGTCAGCTTTAGGGTCATTGTGTTAACTGTTTGCCCTTTCCTTGCATTTCCAACACCAACCTCACCTCTGAGTTTACACAGGTGGTTTTTTTTTAGTGTCATTGAGATCTTACTCTTAATATTACCATATCCCTTAATATATAATCTATAATGATCATATAATTATTGTCAGGTCTCATCAACCCATTATATGTGTGTGTGTGTGTGTGTGTGTGTGTGTGTGTATATGTGTGGTGGGACACACACACACACACACACACACACACAAACACACTCATCAAGGCAGGGTTTCCTCCATGTCTCCCTGACTGTTCTAGAGATCACTGTGTAGACCAGGCTAGCTTCAAACTCAGAGATCCATCTGCCTCTGCCTCCCTAGAGCTGATATTAAAGTTGTATGACATAATGCTCACAAAACCATTTTAATTCCATAAAAAACACTCACCAATATCTGTGTCTTTAATATTTCCATTTAATCTCTCATGGATCTGAATTTCTAGCAATCACATTCTTTTCACATGTCTGCTCCTTTAACAGCACTTGGAACAACTCAATATTCCTTTCATAAATGGAGAGCTAATGATGTTTTGGTAGATAAACAGATGAAAGACATCAGTATATAATGTCAGAATTGGGGCAAGGATCAGGAAGAACAACAGAGGTAATCAAAATAATTGGTGTCATCTGGTCCATGCCAGTGCCTGGCAAACACAGAAGTGGATGCTCACAGTCAGCTATTGGATGGAACACGGGGCCCCCAATGGAGGAGCTAGAGAAAGTACCCAAGGAGTTGAAGGGGGCTGCAACCCTGTAGGTGGAACAACAATATGAACTAACCAGTACCCCCTGAGCTTGTGTCTCTAGCTGCATATGTAGCAGAAGATGGCCTAATCGGCCATCATTGGGAAGAGAGGCCCCTTGGTCTTGTAAAGTTTATATGACCCAGCACAGGGGAAGGCCAGGGCCAAGAAGTGGGAGTGGGTGGGTAGGGGAGCAGGGGCAGGCGGAGGGGAGAGGGAACTTTCAGGATAGCATTTGAAATGTAAATAAAGAAAATATCTAATAAAAAAATGGTGTCTTTTATTATTATTATTATTTGGCATCATTTGATTGAATAACAGTCACAAATGGTATTCTGCAATCTGGAGCCATATGGAAAGACTTATTTTGAAGATAACAACTTCGATTTATTTTTACCTATTTTTGAGATTTTTTAAACCACTTTCCAATAAACATAATTTGTAAGCCTCTCATTTAACAAGTACTTATATTTAAAATTAAATTATGCTATATGATGAAGGTGTAGATTCGACTTTGTAATCTTATTAAGTTAGCTGACTTAGAGCTTTAGAGTCTTTTATGTGCACTCACCACATAAAGTTTGCAATTTGGTCTGTGAATAGAGCAGAAAAGAAATTTTGTTTAATAGATAAGTCCTAAGCATCAGAATGTACAATAAAGATGTGATTGTTCACATTTGGCTAGAGCTCTTTAATGAAGTATGAATTATTTTTCCTTCATTTACAAATTGTGAAATTGCCAAAAATACATTCATTAACTAAAATCTATCTTTACAGAAATGCACATAAAATATTCACTTGAATGTTTATACTCATAAAATGTCAGAGTTCATTCTTTAGTTGCTTTTGAATAGTCCATAAATGGATCTAAGCATCAATGGGTATCCATACAGAGAAGCAAAGACTGTTCTGTATGGAGATGGGAGCTATGTTTCCTTGGCTTGTGTCCTGTACAAGAAACAACTCAAAATGGTTCAAAGGCCTAAATATAAGACCTGAAATTATGAGCTTACTAGAAGCAAACAGGAAAAGTACTCCAAACTATTGGTGCTGGCAATGATTTTCAGTGTGTGTGTGTGTGTGTGTGTGTGTGTGTGTGTGTGTGTGTGTGTGTGTGTGTGTGTGTGTGTGTGTGTGTGTGTGTGTGTGTGTGTGTGTGTGTGTGTGTGTGTGTGTGTATCTGTGAGTATGCATATGCCATAGCATGCATTAAGAGGTCTGAATACAACTTGCCAGGAATTGGTTCTTTCCTTACAACATGTGGGTCCTAGCACCTTTACCTGCTGAGTCATATTGCAAGGGCAATTTTTTAAAAATAAGACTCCATTCAGGCACAAGCAACAGAAGCCAAAGAAGACAGTGTGACTATAACAAACCAAAGAGCATCTGCACAACAAAGGAAACAACGTGGAAATAACCAAAAGAATGGAAGAAAATATCTTTCAGTCTCTCATCTGATAAAGGGTTGAGGCCCAGAATATGTGATGAACTCAGAAATACCAAGCTCCCTGTATCAAAAATCAAGTAAAATAAGAAACAAGTTATCTGAATAGAAATTTAAAATTAATAATAACTCTATTTTTTGAAATTATAACATAATTTTATCCTTTCCTTTCCTCCTTTCTTCATCCCTCCAACCCCACTCTCATGTACACTCTTTCAAATTCATGGCCTCTTTGTCTTTGATGGTTGTATGTGTGTTTTTAAATATATAAGTACAAGCTATTCAGCCCATATATTGATACTTAAATAATTTCAGCACTGACTGTTACATATTTGACAGCCAACTGGTAAGCACTTGTCTGAGAAAGACTATTTCTTCTGCTCCCATCGTTCCTTAGTTGGATGTGGTTCTTTGCCTAGGGTTGAAGCCTGTGAGCTTTCAATATAGTTTTCTGGAAAAAAGTGAAAGTGGCCACTGAATATATGAAAAAGTAGTCAATATCATTAACCATCAGGGAAATAAACATCAGAATCCCAAGAAGATGGCCAGCAGAGTACTTGGGAGGTAGAGGCAGAAAGAACAGGAACTCCAAGCCAGTCTTGGCTATATGGTGAGATCAAGGTCAGTTGAGCTATGAGAGACCCTCTCTGAAAAACAATTGAAAGATCCAAACCAAGAAAGCAAACAATTTAAGGCCATATTGCTTTTGAGTCAGAATATTACTAAAAAGGCAATAAATAATACATGCTAGAGAAGATGTGGAGAATAAGTAGCCCATGGACCTCTTTTATGGGAATTAGTACACCCATTACGGAAAGCAATGCAAAGACTTCTCAAAAAAACCCTAAAACTAAATCTACCATATGATTCAGAGATTCTATTCTGGGAATACAGCCAAAGGAAATGAAGTCACCATATCAAAGAGACAATAGCAGGTCTATTCATTACAACCAGGAGATGGAGCTAGCTTATCAACAGATACATGGATAAAGACAGTGTGGCCAGTATATACAGTGGAGTATTACTCACCCATAAATCAAAAAATGAAATCCCATCATTTGTAGCAATATGTACAGGACTAGAAGACACTCTATTAAGTGAAATAAGCTTGTCACAAAAATGAAGGACAAATATTGCATTTTTATTCTTATGTGCAGAAAACAAACAAAAACAACATAGCAACAGTAACAGTAGTAGTTGTTCTTGTTGTAGTAGTAGTAGTAGTGGCAATGATAAATCCCCAAAGCTAACTTGAAGGTAGAATAATGGGGAGGGGTATGGAGATGTACAGCAGGCTGTTAACCATGGGTAACAGAGACAGAAAGCAGGCAACTGACAATAGGTACCACATACAGAAGAAAGGATTGCACTGTAGTATTTGTCTACACAGTCTAGAATTTATCAAAACCTATTATGAATTTTATGAAGGCCTGAGAGAGGAACCAGGAGGCTCCAAACAGAACACAGTTGGGAAGCCATCAGATGAAGATAGTGGTTGTCCTGGTTCACTCAGTATAAATGGTTAACATGTAAACATATATTGAACTTCATGATATAGGACACTGTAGTCTATAAACCTCAACAAATTTTACATCAAACTTTAATAAATCCCCAGGGTGATCATGTCAATATATTTCTGCCAAATAGAAAAGAATCTTACACAAGTCTGTTTTGAAGGCTTTCAAATATTTTCCATCAAATTTTTTAATAATTAAATTGTGATAAAATACAAACAAAAACACTACTGTTTAATTAGAAAATTTCTGGCCTACTCTTGTACTGCCTTGGGGGAAAGCTCTTAATGGCTTTCTGTCTTAATTTCTTAATCAAGAAAACATACTAACATAGTAAACATCTAACTTTCAAGCCAACGGGAGACAATATAATAGTGTAAAGTCCTTGGGTTTTTCGTAAATCTACTTTTCTATAGAACTTAGCAATGAGATACATGACAAAATAAAATTTATTTCCAGAATTCTATCATGGACATCTATTATTATCTGTTGAGGAATAAAAAGCAACACTTAGGTATCCAAACTAATGTTCCTTGAATCCCATCTCAGCTTGTATGAGTTGAACAAGTGTTCCTGTTATGGCCTTCTTCCTTGCAGCATGCTATATAGCCCCAGTGACATACAATGAGCCTAACAACTTTGAAATTGACCATGGAATTATTTATACCACAGAATTTGAAAAGCAGTAGAATTCAGGGACTTCCGCACCCCCACTCCTTCCTTGTATCTATGTACCCCTTAAACAGCTGGTTGTAAAAGTAACCCACCACTGAATCCAACCCACAGATGCTCAGACCAAAAGAAAAAAATCTTTACATTCCAGAGACCCCACTGGGGAAGAGATGTTGAAATGAAACATCAGTCAGATCTGAATTTGACAGATGTTCTGGGATGGAATCCAGTTAGTGAAACCACACACCATCAATGGAAGTCCCTAGTTCACATGGTCTTTTCATGGTTAAGGAGAGGGAGAGAGAAAGACAGAGAATGACAGAGAGGGAGAGAGGGAAGAGGGAAAGAAGAAAGAAGGAAGGAAAAAAAGATCCACTTCTCTAAAATCGTCTTTCTATTTCTCATTTATATACCCTGGAGTCTGACAGCGTTACGAGCCTGTAAAACTCCTTTAGCTGTAAGATGGATGATTAACCTGCATTGCCGTTAATTAAAATAAAAGATAGTTCGAAGTGAAAACAGGAAACAAATCCTCTATTTGGAAGAGCACTGGTGCATGGATTTGAATATTCCACTCCATAAAGAGAGCCTATTGTGCTAATAGTAAAACAGTTGACACTACATTATCTCCGACGTGTCTTTCCATCCATTCACCCACAAACACCATAATTTATTACAAAGAGCCTCTCCCGCACACTCCTTAACCAGAGAACTGGGACAGGATTTAGTGAGTGAGAAACAAAAGGCAAATGTAAATATTTATGACTTTTTGAAAAGTACAGCATCACTCAAGTACAGAGCCAGAGTAAATCTGTCAATTCCTGTTTGGTCTGACTCTTGTGGGAGCCAGAGAATAGTCTTTTCTCCACATTTACTGAGATATTTTATGCAAAAGTAGGAGGTGCCTATGTCTTCGCTCCTACTGTGGTGCTGTGACTATAGCTCCAGAAGCAGACAGACCTTGGGCTGTGGTAAATGTTATTTTACTTCTGTGCTTGGGTAATATTAGACGGAGAGGCTCTCTGTTGGAAACATTTTCTTTCCCCTCAGTTGGAATTATATCACTACCCAAGGTCATCACAGAAGCATCTCGGGATGAAGAAGCACACATAGTAGGCCCTTATCTCCCTCTTTCCTCCTTTCTTCTATAAAACCCCTAAAAGATTAATCCTTGACTTTTGTGGGTCAAGAAAATGACTTTAAACATTTACCAAACAAACAAACAAAACAACAAAACAATCCACCCAATTAGCTCAAAGCAATGATTTAATTTTACTCATATTTATTATTAAGTAAGACAGCTGATTATTTTAACTCTGTGCCTTGAAAAAATCCAAACCAGGGCAAACATGAATATGTGTACACATAGTCTGTCTCTCTCTCTCTCACTCTCTCTCTCTCTCTCTCTCTCTCTCTCTCTCTCCTCTCTCTCTCTCCCCTCTCTCTCTCACACACATGCACAAACACATACACACACACACACACACACACATACCACCTCCAACAATAGCAAACCCTGTTAACTTCCTCTGCCTTTCCCTTTGTTTGGTTCTGAGACAGGATCTTGCTGTGTAGCCTCAGCTTCCCTTGAGCCTCAGGTTCTCCTGCCTCAGCTCCTAGACTGCTGGGATCACACACAGTGTGTCACCACGTTCAGTAACTCCTCCTTTTCATTTTCCATTTGGGTGCCAATTATTCATTATTTTTAGTGTGTTTGTTATTTTCTCCCTAGTATAAAACAGAGAAAAAATTTTTTATTACAGAAAAAAGATAGGTCCACAGCACCTGCCTGTGGTTGGTGACAGTCCCAGGAATGACACATGAAGAGCAAGCAGGACAGTTCCAGGGTAGACCATTCCCAAAGCTCGGGATCATTAAGTGTTTTATCAACATTTATGTTGTTTCCACCTTTCAATTCCCAAAGGAATAGGGTGACACTTGTAACATGAATAGAGAGTTAGACAGGAATAGCACACAACTGGCTTTGTCTCCCAAACCTTTCTGGGGTGGATTCTGAGCGTTTCACATACCTTCACGTACATCTTTCTTCTCTGCAGAAGTGGAGCTACTCTCAGACACGTTTGCACAGCCTCCGACTTGGAGAGAGATAGGATGAGATATAGCTTCTGCCGGCTGCTGGCTCTTTGCTAACTCACCTCTCCCTTCGTTAGTCCTGAGTGGCTACTGAGTGTTGGGTTTATAGCTGCTTTGCTTTAAGCTACAGCTTTCTGCCCCGTGGATTATGAAAGGTTACATAGGAGAGGAATGCTTTTGTCTAAACAGAACATGAGTAGATAAACACCAGCCTTCCATTTAGCCTCAATTTCCAGTTGTTTACTGATCCCTCTATTCGTGCTTTTGGGAGCAAGACTATAACTGGCATTTTCATAAGCATGCTTTATTGTTTAACACTTTACAACTGGGAACCATGCCCAGAAAGTATTCTTGGAGGTCCTAATGTCTTCATCAAGGTAGACACTGTTTTATAACAAATGTTATGATATACATGCAAATGGCATGTTGAAATTAAGATACTGTTTAGTAACTTGAGTATAATTCAGTTAATTAAGTTGCTTATAATTCAGTTAATTTTATAGTTAACCTTCTTCATTTCTTACAGTGGTAGCTACTCTGCCTTTTGGCATATGAAGTAATGCTTCCACACATACACACACACACACACGCACACACAAACACACAGACAGTGAGTGCTAGAAGCCTCTGATTTAGACTTTGAAAATACGAATGTAAATCTACAAACGACCTTGAGGTCATGCAAAGGTCTGGCCCTTCAACTTCTTCCAATGTCTTTTCCATTCTTTAAAAGTAAAAGCATACTCAGCCACAATTATATTTTGGGGGATGGGGTCAGGTTAAGGAAAAGTGTAAGTCTGGCAATTGATTAAATAAATCTAAATCTGTAACTTTAGGTAGGAGAGACAAAAAAAA
>NC_034608.1:49629322-49635734 GCF_900095145.1 Mus pahari
GAAGGAAGGAAGGAAGGAAGGAAGGAAGGAAGGAAAGAAAGAAAGACAGAAGGAAGGAGAGAGAGAGAGAGAGAGAGAGAGAGAGAGAGAGAGAGAGAGAGAGAAGATTCAAACAAAGCTAAAGTGGATTCTGAGGCGTTACCTACAGCCAGAAGCTTACTCCAATATTAGCACTAATTACAATGAGCATTAGCAGACACATGCAATTTACTTAACAGTTTACCAACGGTACCACTTTGAGAGTTTTTAATTAAAGCAAAAAGAAATTTCTATCTCGCTTCCTTCTACCCAGTTTTTCATCGGGGGTGTGGGGGTGGGGGGAGGAAAGCACTTTCCAGAGGTTTTTGCGTTTCCCCACTTGATTTCAACATTGCTGAATGCTACCAATTTGAGCATAATTTAGAAGATAATTTGCTTCTTTGAAATTTAGCTTTGCTTTTTAAAATCTAGAGCTCAGCAGGTTGGGAAACAAGTATGTATGTGAATAACGCAGAATAGGTTACTACAAGGCAGATGGTAGACCTGCAGGAAGGAGGGAGTGGGAGAATGAGCAGGGTAAGCAGAGATCTCCTTAAGTTAGAAATCAGAAAAAAAAAATGGATGGGACGAAAAGCTGCCTAGCAAAGATAATTAAAACCACTACTAGTCGCAGACTTCTTAAAATTTAAATGCTAGAAGCACAGAGCTTATTTAGTGATGGATTATCCTAATTTAGTATTTTGACAGCCAGCAACGAAATAATTTCCTGCCATCCAGAAATTTACATCTGAATCAGGCAGATGTCTTTAAAGTGCTTTAGATGAACCAAACAATATTTTCCACTTGGGATAATTAGCTTTGGGGGTTTCTTTCAATATAAGATAATGAATGCCTATGTGAATATATACACAATATGCATTAGCTTTATACATAAATAAGTATCTATCTTATATGTAGATAAAAGGGGAAAGCCTTTTCACCTCAAAATTTTATTCGTAAATAATTTGCTTTAGGCTATGGATTTTGGTTGCAGTTTGATCTCTTCCAAGCATATAGAATGCTCTGGATTCTCTCCCTGGCATTACTCAAAAATGGTTTTGTCAACCCAGACAGTGGAAATGGTACTCATCTATTGTCACCCCCAAAATGTGCTGAACTAACTTCCAGTCACTGTTAACATAGACATATGTGGAAAGCAGGTGTCTTTGAAGACATAATCAGGTTAAGGTGAGGTCTCCACAGTAGGCATTAACTTGGTGACTGACATCCTTTCATATAGGGGGAAATAGCTATAAAAAGACACACAGGATGATAAGCATGTGACACCCCTGTCAGATATTATGGCAATAGTGCTTGCAAGCATGGGTTGCCATGGACTAAAGGACACTACCAGGTACACGGGACAGACACAGAAGGTTGCTATGGTGGGCAGCAGAGGGAAGATGGCCAGGTTAATACCATGGTAACGTGCTTCTAAATTATAGAACCATGAGGAGACAAATTAATGATGCTTCAAGGTAGCCAACTTATGGGTCTTTGTTATGGCAGCCCTTGAAATATGCAACATCTAACTTGCCACAGAGCTAATTTTTCTTGTGTTCCATTTATAAACTATAGATGACAGAATAGTAATATTGAGTTACCCAAAGGATAACTGCATTTCTGTGGGGAAAACTCATGACAGTGTCTCTGGAGGCTGCAGGGAGTGGTATGTGATAAAAATGAGGGCCTGTAAAGGGTCAGGGACACTCTCCTACTGAGAACTGGCTGCACTGAAATCTGGAAGGTGAACAGGAACTGGAAAGAAAAAGGAAAGGGACACTTTGAAAGGAGAATGGCAAGGCCAAGATGTGAAAAGCGAGAAGACTTCAACGTTAAGCAGATTGTTAATTCGTTCGGAGAGAGAGGACACTGGGCAGAGCTGAAGGGCACATACTCTGAAGAGCTTCACACTCCACTTAAGAAGCTGAAATCATAATTACAGGGAGGGGAGAAGACAGACAGGATGTTAAACAAGGGATCAATATAGTCTCTGATTTGCCCTGAGAAAACCTTTCTTATTACAGGGTGGAAAGTGGACTAGAAGATAAGAAAAAACTAGGCAAGGACTGCCCGGGTGCTGATCCAAACAGTCAAAGTCGCATCCACCTATTGTTTCTAATCTCTCAAGCACATACACATCTAGATTTAGATGATTCAACTCCTACTAAACTTAAGAGATAATTAGAACCAGGAATTATTCCCCAACTTTATTTACTCACAAACAATGGTGCCGAAAACAAGGGAATTTGCTCTAAATCTCCCAGGTCAATGACACCTCTTAACTTCCTGTCATGTGTGGGCTCTTTTTATACAGGAATGCATATTGCCCACTAATTAAAAATTTACTGCCATCAGGAGGAGGAGGAGGAGGAGGAGGAGGAGGGAGGCATCACTGCTTAAAGCCAGAAAGATCTTTCCATTTGGACAGCTGCTGGACACTCTGGAAGGATGCTTGCCTATGTCCCCAAGCAGATATGTGTACAGCTCCACCAAGTGGAGAAAAATAGCTTCTGAATCAGAGAGGAAGACACCCAGTTAAACTTAGGCAAAACCAGAGAAGGATTGGGGGGGGGGTTATAATAATCTTATCGTATTAGTGTCTTTAACTATGTTACGACAAAATCTATTTACTTTAAGATGGGCTGTTTAAAAAATGCTAGAGAAGGGGAGAATGAAAGAGAATTGATGTCAGTTAATCAGATCTCCCTATTGGATTGATGGAGTGGTTAACTCTAGAGTCAGCTATCAAGGGAAAAAGAGAAATCACCCCCTGACTTTCATCCTCAAGAGACTGTTTTTATTATATCCATGTACTTGAGCACAAATGAGTAGGTTCACAATTATAGAGGCCTCCATTCCCAGTAAGGAAAGCTTTTGCTTAAAGCATGTTTCAGAGAAGCCCCCAAATCTCATGTTGATAACCTTGCCAATGTACACACATGTGTGTGCATACACATGTGTCCTTTACCCAATATGGAAGAGTTAGTGGGCTACAGCATCTGAACTATTCAAGAGGCAGATAGAAGGCGAGAAGCAAAGCTGTTTTCCTCCTCTTACTATGCAACTTCCTGTGTGTATACTTCTTCCTCCTTTAGTTCATGGTGGACAGCAAACATTCTGCACTCATCCTTTCTGAGAATGTCGTTGGAAGAACAGTTAGCTCTGTTGCCTTGGTCACAATGAAAGATGGTATAAAGGGCATGGTTCAGGCTAAAACTTCCACAAACTTTTTGTCACCAGGCATTTTTGCTTCAGGTGAAATCCGGGAGGCCATGGGCAATATGTTACTCTTTGAAGAAAGGTCTAAGGAACAAGTTTTTTTTACTTGTCACACACTCTATGCTTTCAAATAAGATACAAAAGAATCTTAAACAGAACTTACTTAGTCTTTATCTTCTTGCTGGGTCGGGAAGCTACATACATAGGTGGGACCAGATCCAATTTCTCATAGCTTATTCATTTACGCAGAATGACCCATCCCTCAATCTATCTCTTTGCTGTCTCTTTGCTGGTAGAAGTTTCAGGGGGTGAGATGTGGTTCATTTTTCTCTTTAGAGAGTTTTCTCTTTATGTTAGCTGTAAAGCTCTCCTCTGCAGTTACTCATTAATTGAAGAGAAGCCATGGCAGCCAGCAGTGCGGAATCAAGGCTCGGGGATGTTGGAAACACACTGATTTGTACTTGGCAGAAAGAAAGCTTAAGAGGTAAACATCTCACTGTAAACACCCATCAGCACAATGGAAAAATCAAGCTCGTTCTCAAAGTCTTCAGCTTCAAGACTCAGTGCCCTGGGTCTTTGTTCACATTAATAAAAGACTCTAGATGAGCTTATGTCACCACTTGGACTGGGACGCCAGTGGCAGACAGGCTACCTGTAAGGGCTGCTCCAGGGAAGGGCTTTCTGTGGACATCACCATCATTGGTGTGAGATGAGAGCTGGAGACCCGACAGCTGAGATGATGAGCATTCCCCCAGGGTTGCGTCGGAGGTAGAGAGACATTAACCTTGTACTGTCACATAAATTTGTTTTATTGTACCTGTCATTCTTAAATTTGATCTCTCTTACCCTAGTGAGAGGAGTAGGACTCTATGTACTGCTTGCTTTCCTGCTTCCAGACTCAAGATAACGCTGCATGTTAGTGAAGCATCTTAAGGTGGACTGGGTCTACTATTTCAAAGACATGATGTGCGTGTGCAGGTCCTAATCTCTCAACAGTCATCACTGTTTCAAAACACGAAACAAAGGTTTAGAAGAGTCAGGACATCTCTACAGTTTATTTCCTGGGATCTTTTTCATTGACTAGAAGGACAGTTATGTAACATCTCCTAGCTCTGGTCCTAAGAAGATACAACAATGAAGTCATGGCTCTTGCCAGATTTTATAGCCAGGCAGAGGCGAGCTTACAAATAATCAAGAAGAGATATATTTGAGCTATTCCCAGGGCACGGCAGAAATGTAGAGCAAAGAGGAATTGGAATTTTCCCAACAAAATGGGGAACCCAACAAGCCTCTTCCCGCTCTGCTCATGACAGTCATGCATGTGAGGGTCAGAGTCACATCTAAACACATAAGCAGGATTTTTTTTTTATTGTTTGCAAAATAGAGTTATACATTTAGCAGTCATTATGAAGAGGGTTTTTATTAGCATGAGTGTCCTAGTGGAGAACAACAACAACAACAACAACAACAACAACATACAAAACCTGGGAGGGATGCAAACAGGAAAAGAAAACATCTTTTTGGGGCAATCCTATCTCTATTAATTTTCATAATCACCTGCACCCTCTCTATAGCGTTTCCTCTGCGGGTGTGGAGTCAACCTAAAAGAACCAAAGATGAGAACACAGAAGGGGTTTTCACAGGGATGGCAACAAAGGGCACCAGGCATTTGGAGCTTTAAATGTATATCACTAGTTATAGTTATTTTGTGAAATTAAGAAAGACTTCAGGGATTCAGTTCCACAGCTGACTGTGAAGATTGTTAAGTGGGGCACCAGAGGGGTGAGAGATGCGTTTAAGAGCAGAACACTTTCCTAGTGTATGGGATTCCCTCTGTTTCATCTTCAGCGTCAGAAAAACAGTTGCACATCAATTTAGAATCAATTTCTCAAACTGGTGTGTGTGTGTGTGTGTGTGTGTGTGTGTGTGTGTGTGTGTGAGTGTGAGTGTGTGTGTGTGTGTGTGTGTGTGTGTGTGTGTTTGCATCTGTATGTGCGTGCACTTGCTTGACTACACAGGGATGTCTGATGGCTATCTTCCTCAATTGATTTCTACCATAGTTTTGAAAAAAATGTCTTTCACTGAACCAAGAGCTCATCAATTAAACTAGACTGGTAAGTCCATGAGCTCCAAGAATGTTCCTATTTCTGCCTCCTCAGAAATGTTGTTACAGATGTGTCTAGCCACACCCTGCTGTTATGTGGGAGTCAGGGATACTAACAGTTCCTCTCACTTGGGTTCTCACCTTGACTCACCGAACCATCTCCCCACCTTTTAGTTCCCCCAAATCTTGAATAATTAGACTTAGCCTTTTGACACTGAGCTTTTAACAGTAAAAGGTAAATAAACACAAATTTTTGATAGAATAAATAAGAACCAATGGTCTATTTCTGAGAAAATAATCATGGTTTTAATATATTCTGAATTTTTCAAGAATAATTAAGGATTTTGCCAAATCTTCATATTTGTAATAGGCAAGATTATATTTTTAACATGATGTCAAAAAACTATGTTGGGGACCAGAAATGGGATCATAGGGCAAATGTGCTTGCCAGCAATCCTGAAGACCCAAGTTTGAGTCCCAGGACCCACATGATGGACTGTAAGGACCTGACTCTCATACACAGGTTATGGTCGGCATGTACCTTGTTTTGCCTGACCCCTGCAACACACAAATACATGTAAAAAGAAAACCATTCTGTGCCAGTGATCCTTTAGCTTCTTTTCTACTGCCATCTGGTTCAAAGGTGGCCTGCAGAGACTTACAAACAGCATGCAGAATTTCTTCTGTCTGTGGATCCCCTCGTCTCCGTTGTCTCCCAGTCTATTCATAGCTCTTAATAATATTCTCAAAATAAGCTTTGTTCCAAATGTGTATGACATAACTAAAACAATTCTCCAAAAATTTCAGCTATGAAGAATTAAATTTAACTTAGTATTTTTTTCTTAATAAAGCATAAAAGTGGCTCAGTAGCATCTCAAATGAGTTTTCACTACCAAGGTTAAATGAACTAGAGAATACAAAGTGGTACTCAATAAAGCATAGAATTAACTGGAACAATGCAGTCACTTGAGGATTTGTGATTTATCTTACAAAGGTTAAAACGAAATAGATAATGGTAACCACAACAACAGCAAGAACACACACACACACACACACACACACACACAC
>NC_034608.1:49638443-49639628 GCF_900095145.1 Mus pahari
AGAGAGAGAGAGAGAGAGAGAGAGAGAGAGAGAGAGAGAGAGAGAATGAGAATGAGAATGAATGATGAATGAGAATGACAGAGGCAGGGACAATGAATTTAAGAATTTTAATCCAGGCTACTCTGAATAGTATTATGTTAACTAGTGGCATTATTTGGGACAGGAAAGCTACAACAACAATAATAAAAATAGTAGCAACAACTTCAACAACACAGCAGAAGTTACTGTTTGATCATAAGAAAGACAGGTAGTTGAGATAGCTCTTCTCTGCATGGTCATTACCCATGCCAACTAAGCAAGATGGGAGCATAATCCGGATCTGCCCTTTTAGTTGTTTGGGGTGTCAATTTCACCTCAGTTATCCAGAGCTGAAGGAGAATGGGGGGACATACAAAGAGGTAAGAATAAGACTCAAGGTACTATAGCTCAAATATGCTTCGTTGGTGAGACATCAGTAGTGTGTCCATACTGAAAAGAGGTAGGGAATATAGTCTAGACATATTCCCCCTACCCTGAAGAAGCTAGCGTGTGTCCCGTAATGACTTTAAAATGTATTGTTCTTAGAATTAGAAAAAAAAAAAAATGAGCCCAGGAACTGGGAAAATCACTAGACATTTGTTTGAAAAGCTTCTTAAGGGTATATTTTATTACAGGTTTGTCTATGGGATTACATCCTCTGGTATTAAGACTAAACATGTCTTAACATTATTAATTTTCATATAAATGCCACTTAAGTGCATAGAAGAATACTAGCTCATATTATACATTGAAAAGTTGTGTTTCGGCTGGGCGTGGTGGCGCACACCTTTAATCCCAGCACTCGGGAGGCAGAGGCAGGAAGATTTCTAAGTTCGAGGCCAGCCTGGTCTACAAAGTGAGTTCCAGGACAGCCAGGGCTATACACAGAAACCCTGTCTCAAAAAAGACAAAGAAAAAAAAAAAGAAAAGTTGTGTTTCTATTTTCCTCAAACTGTCTATAAAACTATTATTGATAGTAGTTATAAAAGCTGAATTATGAATATCAAAGTCAAATTATTTCCTAGATTAGAAACAGAAATAGGAAAACAACAACAAAAAACAACAAAACCAAAAAAGATGCAGGAGAGAGATTAAAAGTAGGATGAGTTCTGAACTGACTTTGTGAGTGTGTGTGTGTGTGTGAGTGTGTGTGTGTATGTGTGTGTG
>NC_034608.1:49639868-49651103 GCF_900095145.1 Mus pahari
TGTGTGTGTGTGTGTGTGTGTGTGTGTGTGTGTGTTTGTGTGTTATATTTAAACATGTGCTCCCCATTTCAGCTAATCTTGCTAGCCAGCAAATTTCTGGGGTCTGTGTATTTCCATATCCCTTTAAATAGGTTTCTATGTGTGCACTAGGTTTTTGAACTCATGCTCTCTTACATGTACAGCAAGTACTTTTTTCCCCCCTGAGCCATTCGTTCAGCTTCTTCTCTCTGACTGTAGAAGACATGTTTGAGAACTTTATATATTTGTCAGCAGAGAAATTAATCAAATATGCCTTGAAAGTAAAGTCTGTGTAAAAAATCCAGGAAATGTAAAGAGGCATAAACTCAACTGAGGCTAAGCATGTCATATTGAGGGCAGAAACAAGGTGTAGCACAACTGAGAAAAGCCCTCCAAGAGTCACACAGAAGACACCCAGAGGTCCCAGGAGCCACTAAGATGAACAAGTTGAACGGTAAAGAGATGGAAGACAAAGAGAAGCAGTATGGTGCATGCACAGTGAAGAAAGGTAGAACTGGAGACTCAAGGGTAGTGAGGAATAGCTGGATGGGATGACCATGCAAGGCCATATAAGGTCAGAGTGAGGTTCTGAACCATGCTACCACCGAGGGCCATGCGTGGATCCATGGTCCTGCAGTAGTTAGGGGTCTGTGTTGATGTCTATGGCCCATGTAACCACATAAGGCCATATGGATATCCATGGTCTGGGCTGCCACCTGGAACCATGCTGATATCTGTAGGGTGTGCAGAATTCTCCCTGTCCCGCACACTGGCTGCAGCACTTGGCACTCCTAGGCAGCATAGTAGAGCTGGCTCTGATGACAGAGGCATGAGTAAGCTGGCCCTGAGGACATAGACGCAGGAGAGCTGGCCTTGCCCCTCACCTGGGCAGTTCTAGAGAGCTGGCCCACGAGGCACAGGTATGGGAGAGCTATCAGGCTAAACAACTAACTCAGCTACCACTCAGGTCCAGTGTCAGAACTTTGAGTTGGCCCACCTCAACATCTACCCCACCTAAGAACTGCTGGACTACATGAAGAGGGTCTTCCTTCAGAACCAAAGCTTCGAGATCTCCAAGTTACAGGGCCACGACAGTATTATCTGAGAGGAGTCCCAGTAAGGATCCACTATTGATAGTATAGCAGAAGCCAGAGGCCTCAAACCAGGCCAATGATTCACTGCAATGAACATTTGCAAGAAGAGCTCTTTGGGCAAAAGGGTTTACTGTGTGATACACTGTGACATACTGCAGTTTCCAAGGCAAGATGTTTGTTTGTTTATTTCTTTGTTTGTTTGTTTGTATTCTTTGAGGGGAAAGTTGTACAGGTAGAGAGCAGATATAGAGAGGCAGGGAGATGAGTGGGATTGGGGTGAAATTCACAAAGAATCAATAAAAAGTTGAAAAAAAAGTCACATTGAATGAGCAAAGTCCTTCACTCATAAAACACATGTGAAGGCAGGCATGATGTAGTGTATGCCTGTAATGCCAGTACAGGAGAAATTGAGGCAAGCAGTTCCCAAGTTTGAGATCAGGGCAGGCTGTATTTCAAGATGGGTCTCAAAAGTAATAGGAGATAATCATGGATCACTGTGGTTGTCTCTCAGAGCCATCCTGGTGGTTGATGTCACTAGTGGTACCAGGCCTACAGTAGTCAGCTTCAATCCCATCATTAGGAGATGAAACAAACTGTAGAAAGTAGAGAACGAATTCTACTGATGATGATAATGCCCCAGCTAAAACAGCATGCTTTCCTTCTTATGACCCACTGTCATTTTAATACAAATTTGACAAAAGAGGGACACTAAAGTAAGTTCTCCATTTAACATGTTGAGTTGATGCTTTTGTGAGTCAGCCATTAGAAGGGGAACACATTTCCTCTGACATGCACGTATAGGGAACACAGTGACTGCAGAAGGATGGTGAGCCAATTTAACCAATTACCTGGGCCTGATACAGTTCCGTGCTGTCCAAGCACCCGAGTTGGGAAACACATTTACTTTTTGTGGTAAGACATTTAATCAGCTCATGGGGTAGTAGGAACCTCCATGCAGGAGGGTGGCTCTCTCTGGCGTCACACTTCTAATTGAAAACGTTGTAAGCGCTGAGACTTCCCCTAAGCCATTTTCCCCAAATAGCTCCTCTGTGTATTGTTATAACACATACATCTCACCAGTCTACTTGGACTCTGAGATTTAGATATCTGGGGCTCATTCCCTAGAGACTGAAGGACAAAGGCAATTTTAAGACAGAAGAAGGGATAAAAATTAGGAGATAGATACTGATACTTGACCACAGATCCAAGCACTGTTAAGCTTTTAGCTTGTGTATTTATCAGTAGACAAATTATCCCTTCTTAGATAGTCTGGATGTGTAGTAATTGATCTGTTTGAAATACAGTAGGTCATAAGTATTAGATGAGTCAATATTATTTCTTTGTACACTGATGTGGTAGTTTGAGTAGGAATGGCTAACATAGGCTCACATATTTGGATGCGTGGTCATTAGGGAATGGTGTGACCTGACAGGGATTAAGAGGTGTGGTCTTAGAGTCAGTATGGCCTTGTTGGAGAAATTGTGTCACTCAGGTTGGGCTTTTGGGTTCCGGAACCTGAAGTCAGGCTTTGTGAGTCTCTCTCTCTTGTTGCTGCTTGCAAATACCGATATAGATCTCTCAGCCCATTCTCCATTACTCTCTCTCTCTCTCTCTCTCTCTCTCTCTCTCTCTCTCTCTCTCTCTCTGTGTGTGTGTGTGTGTGTGTGTGTGTGCATTACCATGCTTCTAGCCATGCTGATAATGAACTAATGAACTAAACTGAAGTCAGACCTGACTAACTGACTGCTTCTCTTTATAAGAGTTGCCATGGTCATGGCGTTTCTTCACAGCAGTAGAAACCCTAAATAAGACAACCGTTGCTCAAAACTCATGAAAAGGAACATTAAAAGAATTCTAAATGACTGAAAATTCTCTTATGTTATAGATAAGAGGGAGAGATATTGGAGAGAACTTGATTTCTCAGCAGACCAGATAAACTCTATGATGAGAAACTCAGAACATAGACCGTCCAGTTTCTGCCCCCAACACAGAGGACCATACTGAACTTGACATAGCAGACTCCATGGCCTTGACTGATTCTCATGCTTCTACAAACTGGCCATGTGAACCTGGGCAAGGTGTTTGCCTTCTTGATTTGTTTGCTCAACCAGAGAATGAGGATAATCATTGAAGCTCTCTATCCCCGAGGGCTACTGTGAGGAGTCAATGAATCAGGCAATGGGAATCCTGTGTAACTGTTAGTGGGTTCTGCTCCATTTCACTGCAGCGAGTGGCAAGCATTATCAGTTGTAAAAGTAGAGGTGCACATTTGTCACATCAGACACTGAAAACCAGCCACAATATGGGAGAGCCCAGGATGCTGTCACACCAGCAGAGGGGGAGCCTAGGGTGACTGCTGTCAGCCTCGGGAAGATTTTAATGTCTTCAGGAAGCATCAACCAAAGGAATTCATATAAATCTTGGCATTTTGCTGTCCCTCCAATTATTGGTTCTCTGGATATGGAAGGATTCATTTGGGTTTATTTGCCTGAAAAGGTAAAGAAGCTAAATATTCTTCTGTCCAATCTTTTGCTCTTCGTGGCCATTATCACATGGTTAATAGCACCACTTATAAGTAGGGTAGCTGTGGAAAAAGAGAGAAGTCACACAATTTTGGTTCCTCCTTTCTACCAGCAGGTGCTAGGAAGCTGATACTATTTGTGAGTTATCAATGTCACGGCTCTCAGGGAGCCTTTTGAGGCTTTTGAGAAGGAGGTGGGACAGAAGTTGTCCTTCATGTGCTGATTGGGGAGGTTCTTTCTCATCTCTCTTCCTGCAGACCCCCAGCTTTGGGAAGAAACCTGCCTGTCTTAGAGCATTCCGTCACAGGAAAAGATGCTGCAGGGACAGATTTGCTATGACTCATAGGAAAAGAAAATGTAAGTTTAAAAACGCTTCAGTTCCGTGGACCTGCCTGCCTCTTCTCTCAGCCAACAGGGTGACTCAGGCTGCCTGGCTAGGTATAATCAAACAAATGTAAGGCAATGGTTTGGCCATTTGAATACACCCTCACATAACTCTATGGAACTATTTGAATGACCTCAAGTGAGTTGGAATGGCAAACTCTTTGTGCTGTCTGACTGGATAGTGTTCATATGACACGGTCTTGGACAGTAATGATGGCTACTAGGAATTATGGAGTGCTTATTATGTGCCAGAAACCCTAGACCATTGAATTTCAATTATATATTAGCCATCAGCTGTACCATGAACTGGCACACAACACATATATGTATACAGACAACTCTAAGTTTGCAAAATTATGTAGCACATGATGCACAATAATATTTGGTATTCAACTCAACATTATTTTGTATCCTAAAAATGGAGGTTTGGACTCTTTATATTGATTTTTTTTTTGACTCATAAATGAATTGCAACTGAAAACTGAAAAAAAAAACCCTGCTGCCTTATAATATAAATTTATTCCTTACAATTGTAACCTTCTAAGATGCACATACAGATTCCGTGCAGGATAAAGATCAATCAATCAGGGGCTCTAGTGAAAAAGGGTTTGGGATCTCTAAAATGTCAAAGGGGAAACAAAAAGGGCAGTCAAGATGTGAGTGGCCTCAGGAAGCAACCGCCCCTGAGCAAGGTAGAAGGCTCAATGGAAAAGCTGCAAATAAGAATAGGAGGAACAAAGCTGGCTTTTACCCATATCCCTACTTTGGCCTCCTATCCCCCGGGCTAACCTACTCAGCAATGAGTGAGAGGGAATATGGGATTGATACAGAGACCAACAGCAACAGTAGCTGAGGTTAGGCAATAGGAAACAGTTGTCAGGACCCTGCTATAGCTGTCACCTGTGAGGCTATGCCAGTGCCTGGCAAATACAGAAGTGGATGCTCACAGTCATCTATCGGATGGAACACAGGGTCCCCAATGAAAAAGCTAGAGAAAGTACCCAAGGAGTTGAAGGGGTCTGTAACTCTATAGGAGGAACAACAATATGAAGCAACCAGTACCCACAGAGTTTGTGTCTCTAGCTGCATTTGTAGCAGAGGATTGCCTAGTTGGCCATCAATGGGAGGAGAAGCCCTTGGTCTTTCAAAGATTCTAGGCCCCAGTATAGGGGAATGCTAGGGCCAGGAAGCAGGAGTAGATGGGTTGGGGAGCAGGGGGAGGGGGAGGGTATAGGGGATTTTTGGAGAGGAAACTAAGAAAGGGGATAGCTTTTGAAATGTAAATGAAGAATATATCAAAAAAAAGAAAAGAAAAGAAAAGAAAAGAAAGAAAGAAAAGAAAGAAAGGAAGGAAGGAAGGAAGAAAGAGAAGAAACCATTTCAGTGAGGGAAGCTTCCTTGATAGGACCTGATGGGTTATGCAATACACAAGCCCCCCCCCCCACACACACACACAGGGCCTCATACCTAATTTGATACTCTAGGCCAAAAAAAGATCTGAAATTCTCCATGTCTTCCAAACAAAAGGACCTGTAATTCATTGGGAGTAATTTGCACCACTAATTATGTTACAAAGTGAAACATTGTTATTCCAGTCATACCAAGAGTCCTGTGGCTTAGATAATTTAAGTGACTTAAAATAGGTATCCTGGAGGGAATGCATATGATCAAAATATATTGTATGAAATCCTCAAAAGAACTAATAAAAAAGAAACAAAGAAATGTTTGAAATAAGTTGTAGTATGAAAGGCATTATCAACATACTTGATGAGAAATAAATGTGCTGAATGAGTAGAAGGACAACAGGAAGGGATGGGGATAGAATGAAAGAAGGAAGGAGAAAGAAGAAAGGAGGAAGAAGTCACAGTGGGCATGGCTACTAGTCTCAAGCTGGTTACCTCACCCAAGTAGAGTTACCTCCCTTCTTTCTCTAAACCTCTTTCAGTCATATCGCAAGTTCAACACAGCCTCTGTGCTCAGCAGTGATGGTTACAACTTTAGGCATCACCCGAGAGCCTCTGTACTAGATCACCTGGAAACCTTGCCACAAGGACAGAAGACACTTTGCCTATCTGCAGCTAGTGGTCCAGGGAAGTGTTCGTATGTGGGACTCATCAGCTCCCACCTGATACAGCTGTCATACTAGGGGGTGGGGGTGGGGGTGGGGGTGGGGGTGGGGGTGGAACACTTTGGGAGGGCCAGACTGACACAGAAGAGCAGAATAGTGGGCAGGGACAGTCAGGGAAAGGGTAAGCTGAGTACTGAGGAAGGAAAATTATGGGACTCCCCAAAGTGAATAAAGTGAAATTATAAAGCAACCTGGAGGATCTCAAGCCAAGTTCTATCTTCCATTCAGTAAGCCATGAACCTCTTCTAGTCACCTACATTACTAAGCAGCAGAGAGGAGGCTGTGCATGTAGATCCCCTCTGTTTTACACATCTTTCCCCAGAGCTCACCTCAGAATGATTCCCAATAATCCTGCCCTCTCACCTTATGCCACAGAGAGTAACAGCCTTGAGGGAGTCATGAAGACTTCCTGAGAACAAAGAGGAATTCTCCCACTGCTTCTGCTGAACAAGCAGAAACCCTGTCCTCCTTAAAAACTGCTCCACAAAACACATGGGAAGAGGAAAGAAAATGTACGCCGAGTGGACTTCAATGGTCAACTCCCTCATCAGCTCTTCCTAGTGGACCGAACAGCTGATTTCTGTTCTACCACAGCTTGCCCTTTCTCCCTTGGTCCAGACTTTTAGATACAAAAGTTTCCTATAATAAAATCTCCACAGCTCCACTTCCCTGGATAATTCTGGTTTTACTAACAATTGATTTGGGAATGAAGCCAAGCCAGTTGGCCGGAGTTATTTCTGAGGGAGCACACTTCAGTCAAAGGAGCGTAAATGTGAGGGTTGTAAATTCTCTATGAGGTGATGATGATGGGCACTTCCATGAAGAGGATGCTCGAAGATCTCTGCCTCTCGTATTGCTTATGATGGTTTGAGGAAGCAGTTTCATGAGACAAGAAAAGAGTTTATTCACCTTCATGTCACAATATGAAATATTACTAGTTAATCATTATCACCACCTCCATTTCCTTGTGTGCACTTGTGATCTGAGCACATAATAATATCCTATGCATTGGCTCCCTTCTAAGCATTGTCTAGCCATACAACCAGGAAGGGCTAGTCAGCAGCCTCTATAGCCAGTGCTTGGTTACAGCTTTAAGGCCATTCCTAGAGCATTTACCCCATGTCATCCTATAGGTTTTTCTATTATGAAGCAAAGCGATAAAGCTCAATGCGACTTCTGTAATTAATTCTATAGCAACTCTAGATAAATAAGGAACTGTATCTGGAGAGTGCCTGAAAGTCCAGTTGATGATAGATTCTTCCTTCCACTTCCCATTCTTATCCTGGGATAAGCTCTTTGGCTCATTTCCCACATGCATTTTTTGTAAGTCTACATCAGACATTCATTTGACAAACGCGATTTATCAGACATGGTCTCTACCTCTCAGGGCACAAGCCTTTTGGGATTATCAACAATGGTCACACAGTGTGAGTCCTCCCAGACAAGACACGAGGCAGGAAAGGAACAGCTAGCAAGCCTGCTAGCATAATGAAGACATGACCAAGAGGAAGTAGGTGTTTCTTGAGCACTGACAACATGGACCAGAAGGTCATCCATAAAATTATCATCACTAGCAGAAGTAAGATAACTCAGAAAAACTTGAGATTACTTTCCTAAGGATGTGGATCCTAAGCTTATTCGTCAAATTGCCCTAGTCAAATAGGAAACTGAGAATGGAATATCCCAAACTGCCTGTCAGCAGGATAACTTTCACTCAAGGGTTTTCACCTCAGAATTACTAGCAGATCTTCATTGTTAGCTTCTGCTTTTCTACTTCATTCCTTCAAATGTCTCTGCATACTATAATATCTAATCATAAGAATTGCCTTAAGAATAAAGAAAGGAAACACAAAGTTAGGTGGGTAGGAAGGTGGGGTGGATCTGGGAGGAGTTGGGGGTGTCTGAATATGCTCAAAATACATTGTATGAAATTCTCAAAGAGTTAATAAAATATTAGTTTTTAAAAAAAGGAATCATTTTGAGATCAGGATTAGAACCTTTAAATGGTTGTGTTTGTGGATATTTGTGATAATCAGACAAGTTTTAGAAATATGCATTATTCTGCTCTCTCTCTCTCTCTCTCTCTCTCTCTCTCTCTCTCTCTCTCTCTCTCTCTCCAGACATTACAGCTCGGGGTAGTGAGGGTGGATACCAGGGGTCAAGGCAGAGGTCACAGTAAGCACAGTGAGAGATTCAGAATCAAGGATTGGTTCAGTTCCCAGATGAGGCATTTCAAAGGGCACTGTCAGCTACACTATTCAACTCAGATCAGCCACATAAACCACGGGGACTCTGTTTGATCACATTGTAATGTTGCTTCAGAATGAAGAGATGCCTTAAACAGAGAGCATGCCCTTGTTCAGGGTCATTGTCTCAAAAAAGGAAGACAGATTCTCATCTTGTATTCACTAGCACACAAAAGAGCAGAGGTCTCTCACAAAGCATTTCTTCAGGAGGAAAATAACTGGTGTTCTCAACTGCTCCACAGTAAGTTTGTTCCCTTTCTTGTGGTTTCCTCTGTTATCACATTCATAAAACAATGTCACTCCTCCTACCCACACCTGTTCATCAGCCTCTTCTTTCCTTTGACCTACTTTGGCCATTTCTTTTCTGACATCTTTTCATTTCCAGGACTCCGAGAATCGTCTCACGCCTGCCCATATGGATAGACAAGCTCTGAAGAATGTCCAGCATGTTTTAGAGGAAAAGAAAACACCTGATGATATACAGTCACTACATCACACCTAGCATGTTTTGAATGATACAGCAGCTCTGCAAGTCCTCACAGTCATTCTCCACCATAACAGAGTGAATTCTGGGGAGAAAGTCTAACTTGACTCGGGGAACAAATACCATTTATCTAAAGCTCCACAACTAGAGACTAAAAGGAGAGGCATATTTTAACAGTGTCACATTGGCGATCGCAGATAGTAAGCAAGGTAATGTACAAGCCCATCGTTCCTCTTCATGACTTAGTGACTGAGGATTTCTGCAGAAAAGAGTCATATTATTAGCACATACATATCTAGCTGGTGTCAAATACTTCTGAGCGTTAGAAGTTTCATTTTCCCTGTGAGCCTCTTTGAATTAACAGTGAAGCTTTAGGGAACCAATCCTGGGAACATGCCCAGGTACTAACTATAGGCTTCTGAATACAATGTCACATTTCTATTTGACTTGATGATGAGGCTAGTTGGGGGCTGGCTGAGGTCCTGAGGTATGTCTCTAAGTGGACTTCCATATGTAATGGAAAGAATGCTTAATTATGAAGAAAAGGTTTTCATCCAGTTTTTGCCTCGTGCAAATAACTAGCTGCCCTGGCCTTGGATCTGTCTATTGGTAAAGTCAAAGTTTTGGACTAGATGATCCCAAAAGTTCCTTATAATGATAGTAATCTTTTTTTGTTGTTGTTGTTGTTTTTTCGAGACAGGGTTTCTCTGTATAGCCCTGGCTGTCCTGGAACTCACTTGGTAGACCAGGCTGGCCTCGAACTCAGAAATCCGCCTGCCTCTGCCTCCCAAGTGCTGGGATTAAAGGCCTGCGCCACCAGACCCGGCTGATAGTAATCTTTTAAATAAAATTCTGAATTATTTAAACATTAAAATTCATTATTATGTGTATACTCATGTGTGCGTGCTTCAGCACACTTGAACAGAAGACATTCTGTGGCAATAGTTCTTTCCTTAAACATTTATGAGAGATCCAGGAATCAAATTTAGATTGCCCCATTTGGCTACTCAGTGTTTTACCCACTGGGCCACTTGTCGGTCTTTACATTTAGTAAGTTTTCTCTGGAATCCCAAATCAACCTGTATAGGGAGCTCAACTCTGTTCACATAAGTCACGATCCAGTAGCTCTCTGTATGATGGAGTTCTTTGGAACAAGGTGGAAAGTCGGGAACAAGGTAGAAATATGCTTGAGGTTTGACCACATTGCTCATACCTTCAGGACATCCCAAATCCCCTCCAAGTATAAACAGCTATGATTGCACACAGAACCCCTTCATCTTTGCGTTTCTGCCAAGATCACTAAGTTTGCCATACTCTCAAAAGCAATGTGACCAAGCAACCATGGTTAGAAATTTTCAAATTGAGAACTAAAGTAAGTCCTTGCTTTTTACTAGCTGTGTCAGAGGTCTCGTCACAATGATGAGAAGGGTAACACAATAGCGTTGTTGTAAGCTACCAGTGTTAGTTTGTCTTCTCACTAACTTGTTGCCATAACACAACACGAATCTATTACCCCAAAGATACGCGGAGGTCTGGTGTGGGTCTCAAAAGGCTACAATCAGGGTGCAGTAATTTATTCCTTTCTGCAAGTTCTAAGGGGGGGGGGGAACATTTGTTTGCATTTTTTCCAGCTTGTAGAGTTGCCACGTTCTTTGGGTAGTGAAATTCCTTTCTCTATTTTCCTAACAAGAAATGGAAATACCCTTCGAACCTTCTAATCGGTCTCCTTCTTCAATGATTAAAGGATTTTAGAGTTACATTGGGCTAACCAAGGATATTCTAAAATTTCATCTCTATTTTAAGGCCAACAGATGAGTAATGCTATGGTCTGAATGTGTTCTATCCATAGTCCAGATGCTCCCAGTGTGAGAGAATCAAGACTTGGGGTCTTTGAGGAATGATCAGGCTACATGGGCTGTTCCTTGTGAGCAAGATTACGGTGTATATAGAAGCTTTCGTGCAGCATTTGGCAGTTCAATCTTCTGTCACGTGGGGATATCATCTTCTTCCTTCCAGATCTTCAGTCTTACTAGACTCTGAGAAAATAAATGCTTGTTCTTTGTAAATTACCCTAACTCCAGTGTTTTGTTGTGGCAGTACAAAGGGACTAATACAACAACCCCGATTCTACTTATAACTGAAATCTCCATTGTCAGGTAATAGAGCACATTCCCAGGTTTCAGGTAACAATGCATAAACATCAGGCAGCTGTCTTTCTGTATTCTACAGAATTTTCTGGCATTGAAAATTTTACGCCGGGCGTGGTGGCTCACGCCTTTAATCCCAGCACTCGGGAGGCAGAGGCAGGCGGATTTCTGAGTTCGAGGCCAGCCTAGTCTACAAAGTGAGTTCCAGGACA
>NC_034608.1:49651358-49660584 GCF_900095145.1 Mus pahari
ATATATATATATATATATATATATATATATATATATATATAACCTGGGTTTATTTGGTGTTGATTGTGTGTACATAATTGATATTGGATAACCAACTTCAGGCCTCCTCCCTAGGGTTGGCTACTCCTCGAACCATCCCTTAGTTACCTGTAGTTCTTTATCTTTGGATGGGGTTCTATGAGAGGGAGTAAGTGTGGGTTGTGGGGGATTTGGAGCGAGGAAAGGGAATCATATAATTGTATTTTAATAGACTAATGAAAACCTTTACAAACTTGAAGTAAAAATAGACATTAGCTTAGGGTTGAAGACTCCTCTGATGGCTAGTTAGGCTATTAAGTTATATGAAAGCTAAGGCATTGTGTACATGTGAAGAGCCTTCAGGCTGACTTTATAGGGAATAGAGAGCAAGCGAGCGATGCTTTCAATTGAGCAGTCACCTGAGCAGCCTGGGACCACCTCTGAGATTCACAAGATCAACTGTCTCTAGAACATGAGTCTGAATGTGATCCATAGAAGACCCCACGGTTTACGAGTCACCTGGGAGGATTTCAGTGAGTCACCTTGTGCACGTTCGCCGTGGTGGTGATTGCAGGCATGGGTCAACTAGCTAGCACTGCTATTGTTCAGCATTTTAGATAAGAAAAGTGAGTTACAATAAAAAAAAAATCAAGAATGATTAACTCTAACTCTGTAGCCTTGGTACAGCTGGAGCCAAAAAATCAATATACAGAAGAGAAAAAAAATGTCAATATGCTTATTTTCCCCATAAAATTCCCCAGGAGTGCTGTTGGGTTTCTTATTTTTGTCTTTTAAATGTCAACTGAGAAATAGCTGTCATTTTTATCTTCACTTTAAGTTAACTGAAAGGAAATGCCAAACAGGAGAAAAAATATCTACCAGCACCTAAAAAAATTACTGTTACTATATGGTATTTCCTTATTTCTCCTATTTTGAGACTATAGATAAATACTGAGTTATTTTGATGATAAAACACAACATATAATTGAATTGCAATTAGTCATTTTATTTTAAATGGCCTTTAAAAATAATATTTTATTAATATCTAAGTGGCCTCTGAAAGGACAAGTAAAGAAAGAAGAATCAGTTTTTAGTCTCTCTGATGTGATTCTTAAAAGAAGTGCATAGAAAATAGAATATCCTAATTCCAGTTTTTAGAAATGTGGTAAGCTAGAGAAGCATTTTTCAACAATTAAAGTTACTAATTCTAGTTTTTCATTGGCTCCTCTATTTCTGTCTTTTTCTCAGTCTCTCTCTGTCTCTCTTGGTCTCTGTCTGTCTCTGTCGGTCTGTCTCTGCCTCTGTCTCTCTCTTTCTCTCTCTCCTCTCCCTTGATGCTGCTATCATTACAAATGTGTCCCTAACGTTATCAGAGTGCTAAGAAGATTCATGGACCATGAATCACAATTCTGATGAGGGATCTCAGGCTTGCTAAGGCACCAATGGTGAGCTTCTGGACTTCTCAGAGAACATACATGCCAACTGTCAGATTCATATTTTCCTGTATCTTGCAGCTAAACTTGATTGGTTAAATACAGGGCTACACCAGCTACCATCAGCGTTTTAGAAATTGGTTCCACTCACAACAGGCAAGGCAAGCATGGGAGTTGCTTATAACACAAGCTCCCCTGCCCCCCGGGGGAATAGAAGTCTGGAAGTTACATTTGGGATGCTTTATGTATTTATATTGGAAAATATCTTAGGAGCAGGTATATTCATGAGCATCCTCAGTGAAGAAGTACATTCCTGAGCATGCTCAAATTGAAGTCATAATTTAAGAAGATTGCAGACATATTTGGGAGTGTGCTTAGCTTAAGGTCATGTAGCATATGCCTGAAAGGTTGAAGAATGGACAGGAAATCCTTTGATCATGTGCAGCTTGAATTGTAACGTTTTAGCTAAAATAATTGATATTCTAAAGGTTTATTGATGTAAGAGACTGCCCTTAAAGATATAAGTGTGGCTGAGCCAACTATCGCAAGCTGAAGTTGCTAACCATTGTGCTACCTGAATATCCTTGAGATGCTTTCCTATGGATAGAGTTAAACATGTAAAATATATTCCAGGATGAAAGAAATGGTTAAGCTGTCAACGGCACCCACTGCTCTGGCAGAGGAACTGGGTTCAATTCCCAGCCCTCAAATAGCAGCGTTCAACCATCTGTAGCAACAGTTCCAGTGGGTACAATACCCTCTTCTGGCTCTATAGGCATCAGGCACATGCGTGTGGTACATAAAAGATGCATACATGAAAAACATTCATACACATAAAAATAAATAAATCATAAAGAATACAATCCATATGGTGTCCCATTGACCCCAAAGTAAAACTATATGTAGTTATGCACACAAGCTGTCTGGCTGCTCATAAAGAATTTTTGACCAGTATGATTAAATCCACATGCAAGTTAAACAGTAAGGCTCAACTCAAAGAACAAATTAAGTGTCTCTCCCATGAGCAAACTCTGGAGAAACTAAATAGATACACAGGTGTTTATGGACCAAACATGTCTGAAGTAGTTATTCAGCTTCCATGTGGACATGCAACTTTGGTTCATTTCTCTCCATGACCCCACCTTCCTTGTCTAATTCTAAATCCTGAGAGAGTAGTCAAGTTGGTCCCTTTGGCATAATTAATAGCACATCAAGAACTCTGCTTTATCTAGGAGATGATTACATTTCCAGATAAATTTCCACCATTCAAAAGAAATATGCTACATCAAAAATAGGAGGACAGGACGTGCCATAGAAAGGGGTCCTGTCCAAAGTCACCCAAGGGCTTAGTTACCAGCACCTAGCTTTTTGAAGAAAAAAAATTATCAATGATAATACATTCGTTATTGTTGTACTTTAATTGAGTATAAATAATCAGAACATTAAGGGTTGTATTCCTATTTATAAGCCTTACAAGATTTCATAGAATCTCAGTTTAAATATCATTTTATACAAATGAAGACATAAAGTGTTTTCTAAAACACTCCAGAACTGTGATAGTATGTGAAATGCACAGTTGTCTAGCTCCAGAAACTAATTCCTTAGGACACAGCATTCATTTAAAAAAAAATAGTCCCCCTTTTCTCCCCAAGAGAACTCTTTAGATGAAATCGTCCTTTGAATCTGATGTTAGCGACAGATAAAGGCAGGGCAAGGCCCTGAGAGGCTGGGGTGGAAAAAATCCTATGCTCAGCTCCACCCACTTGCTTTGATTCCCGTCCCTCCCAGCTCTGCAGCAGCAGTAAAGACATCTTTCTGGACCCCTGAATCTGTCTTCTCACTTTTATACCACTTCCTCTATGACTTTCCCAAGACAAAGTCCCCGAAAGACAGAAGGACAATAAGATTTTAGATGAAATCCTGAAGATCCCTGGAAAGCACCGAATCCAACAGCCTTTCTGTACATGAGGGAGCAGAAGTGTATGGACCCTGAGCTAGTGAATGGCAGGGCTTGGCCTGGGGACATCTGACTTTAAATCCCATGTCCTTGGTATACCTGGTACACCAGGAGAGTTGATGCTTATATGTATTTGACCTACTGATGGGGAGGGAGCTTTGCACTGAAATAACTTACATTTGTTGTTTTCTTTTCTTGCACACAGCACAATTTGTAGTCTTTTCTTTAACAGATTGTCTATTTCTCCTCTTTATCTTTTTCTCTTTTGATGTACATGTATACATGTGTTCACATGGAGGGGATGCATGCTTGTGTCTGTGTATTCATGCTTGTGTGTGTGTGTGCATGAGCTTGACTTCATATGTGTGCATGGGCATGGGCATGGGCATGGGCATGTGCATGTTCATGTGTGTGTGTGTGCGTGAGTGTGTGTTAGAAACATCAATGAGGTGTCTTCCTTCATTTCTCTTCACCTTATATTTTGAAATAGGGTCTCTCACTGTATCTACTAGAACTTTCCGATTCAGTTATACTGACTGGTCAGCAAGCCTTATAGCTCTTCATTTTCCCCATAGCCCTTGGCTCATAGGTATATACTATCATACCTGGCTTTTACATGGGCACTATAGATCCAAATCATGCCCCCATGTTTATGAAGTAAAGATTTCCCTGGTTGACTCTCTCCTCGGGCTCTTTTTACTTCCATTTTAAGCTACACACTCTTCGATGGTGGAAACACCTAACTGAACACACCTGATACCCAATTGTCTTCAATTCTTGGCCAATTGCCTGAATTCCATTAGATATATATTTAAAGGCAAGAACATTTTATTTTTCTCCAAGTCATCTGTTTAAAAAAAAAGTACATTCCTAGGAGATGTAACACCTAGATGATAAACCTCTGATGAAATCCAATAAGCCTAAGTTAAATGCAAAGACTTGTTCTCAGAAAGCCCTCCCCAAAGGTTACCTGGTCAACTAAACAGCAAATTGTAGCTGAAGAAATATTTCAACTGCCCTCCATAGAAGAAAGCCTCAAAAGACTACATCTTATATAGTGACTGAAAATGAGAATGATCTCCATTAGGTTGGGAAGAAAAGATAACAAAAACATTCCTGATTTCTTTAGTTTGGGGGTGATGTTTCAGATGTAAGTAACTGGTTGTTTTGCTTTTAATTGTCTTCTGTGTTAAACACTGCATAGTTTTTGAGGGGGTAAGGATAGGGACAGATCTTAAATTTGCCTCTACCTGAACATTGCATTTATTGCTTCCTTATGACTGATCAAGTTTATTCTACTTTGTCAACAGCTGACCAGCTCACTTCTGGTTAAGAGCTGGTTGATGCAGTCAGAGAAAACAACACAACCTAGGTCATATTGTGTGTGTGTGTGTGTGTNTGTGTGTGTGTGTGTGTGTGCACATAAGCAGCCTTGCATAGATGGATACTTGCCTCAGAAATTCTATTAAGATTTAGTAATCTCAGGCTTCTAAGGCCCGGGGAGTTGTACATGTGGGGAGAGGCACAGAATCATTTGTATAGCAGATTAGCTGGATAAGACCAGAAGCCTAAATGTTTCTGTTTGCAGTTTCCTGTTTTGTTTTAAATGTGCTTTCAGTGGACCAAAATAGGCTAGCTACACAGAGTTTTATGTTATTCTATTTGGGGTATAATCTAATACTCAGAAATGGGCTACCAGAAAATACCTAAATAGCACCCTTATGTGGATAAATACATTGGGTAGTTCTAGAAAAGACACTTGTCTCTTGCTCTCCTTACTATGACCCTAAAAATATGTCACTTGTACCCACTAACAAAATCACAGATTTCTGCTTGTGGCAATAAGTTCAAAATAACAAATTATCACTGTCTTCATATTCCCCCCAAATTTTTATGACTGAGGACCAGTGTCATCAGGTATCACAAATAACCGTGATTCCCACCCAACTGTCAAAGACAACACTGGCAATGTCTGTTCTTGGAATATACTTGGTCACTTACGCTGGCTCTTTTAATTTTTGTCTGCCATGGCCAGATGCCTTTGCTGCCAGCATCTTTATAGTCAATGGGAAAAGGCCTAAATCTGTCTGATTCTTTTCATATTTAAATAATAGTTTTATGTATTTACAGCCATGATGTGTTCATAAAAAAAAAAAAGACTTTTCTATTTTTTTTTTTATAAAGATAAGCCTGTGCTATAGAATGAAAAACAAGAGAGAGTGTGGAGTTCAGAAGGAGGGGAAACACGATTTGACAATAAGACTTGGCTCATTTTGCCAATTACTGAGTCTCTGGCAACGGATCTAATGATGGGAAATTCTCCTTAATTTGTAACTAAGTTTTACACTGCCAGCCTTTAGCATGGCTGTGATCACAGGAGCTAATTACATTAAAGAGCTTTATGTATTTTAAAGTGCCATAAAAACGATGCTTTGTGCTTATCACCATTTTATCAGTGCTGCACACCGACTCTTGTAGGGGTAGTGTTAGAGGAAGTGTACCTGGGCTTGCTCTTGTTTCTTTCCATATGGATGCTTTTTTTGAAAGACTTAGTGCAGATAGGAGAAATGATAGTATATGTAGTGGAAGGAGGAGAGGTGGGCATACTAGGAAAAGAAGAATGGATGGAGATGAAGTGAGATTGGGAAGAAACACCCCTCATCAGTCTACTGTCACCCACTGCCATCCATCCTTCTGGTTCAAGCATCCACACTCTTCCTTCATCCACTGAGGTCACTGTCCTGCCCATAGGAGGAGCCTGCTTCTCTCTGCTACTGTGCCCCATTGAGAAAAATCTCCATGCATATCCATGTTTTCACTTTTGCTGTTCCAGATCAGCTGAGGTTTAAGCCACTGTCCTGTTGTTTGGTTTGGGTCTGTACTAGCCTTGTTTCCATCCTTTTCCAGACTCTGAAGGGTCTTACCATCGAATTGGAACCTTTAGTCTCAGTGCCTCATTGTCGCTCCCTGGTTTGCTTCAGAGTCCTGCATTGCCACGCAACGTGTTCTTTTCTATTCTTGTCCCTTTCCCATCCTCCTGACTTTTTAATTCCTTTTGCCAGGAGTCAGGGGATTCATCCCTACTGAGCAGATTGGACTCCCATCTGATTCACCCAGGGCATGTTGTCTGCACACTAAAACCAAATGCCCACAGACTGCCAGGACATGTTTTGAAACACCTCAAATGCTCTCACTATATACACGTAAAGATGCAATATCCCATGCATTTCCAATGAGGCTTATGAATATGAATACCAGGACCCAAAGAGGCTACTCCCCCCTCAGTTAAGTTGAGAGCTGACAATGAAAATATTCAAGTCCAGATTGCCTTTTAAATATTTCAAATCAGCATGCATTTCTCTCTGTTTATGTTTTGTGGCCCCATTCTAATATAGTTTAGCTACTCAGAGTGTAGACCACCTCAACTTGTGGTTTCTTTACTAGTTCTGATCCAGGTGACATGATCTCAGAGCCATCTTTGAACAAGAAACAAAAGGGAGAAGGTTATACTGGTAAAGAGGCCCGGGAGTTCAATGCAGAGTCTCAATAGAAAACCAGGTTGAGTGTGATGCTTTTCTCAAACATTTTACATGAAACATTGTCATGGCACTATGTTTAAGTCTTTAAAAAGTCAGAAAATGTAATGGGCTCATATGTCACAGACTCAAGACTTCAAACACCTGCAAGAAGTCAAAAGGAACAATAATGGGGCACGCTTAATACTTGGGAGCTTTTTAAATCTCTCTAAGGCATACTTTCAGAGATTGGGTTTAATAGCTACATACCAAACAGGAAAACCCAAAGCCCCAAACCAAGGCACATGTGTCAAACACATCATATTCCAGCTCTGGCTACTGCTATTGGCAGTCAATGGAGCGGATGTCTTTTAGCTTAACCTATTATTTAAATGCATCACTTTCGAACTTTGTTCCATCCTGGTCACAGATAAGGCCCAATCACCAGATCCAGCAACATTTCTTCCTTCACCACATCAAGACACACTCCATCACTCTGTCCTGATACTGACCTTCTTCCCTTCTTCTTCCCTTCCTCATTCTTGTTCACTCTTCCTCCTGAATCAGCAGTCAACTTGGGATTTTCCAAGGCTTTTCCCCCCGCTTTTGCTTATACTCCCTAGCTACAGCCTAGGTGGGTGGTCTCCTTCATCCAATAAGCTTTGTATGAATCTGTATTCCAGAGATCTCCAATGGCAGATCTCCAAGCTAGACTCATTTCTTTGAGCCCCAGCCTTTCTAGGCAATGGCTTATATCCTTAATTGGATGTATGGGTCTCCTGAATTCGTCACATTCGCACCATCCTCTAAACCTCTCTTCCACATTTCTTGCCTCATTGTGCACTACTACGGCTTATTCCATTATTCACACCACAGGCAGGTGTGATCTCTGTGACTCTTCTTCTGTCTCTAAGTATATCCAATTCTTTGGCAACTTCTGTTGACTACAGTTTCTACAATAAGTGCTGGGACTAGGGCAAAAATTAGCAAAATAATTTTCTTCCTTCTATTTGCACTCCTGACTTCAACTCAGCTCTAGCTTGTTTATTGATTCTTTCACTTATTCTGAATATGAAAATCAACCGTATGCTGCCCTTGTTTCTTCTCTTACCTTCCTTCAGAACAACCAGTGTATTTTCAGCATGGCAACCATGTCACTTCTTGCATAATACAATCCTTGGTTTTAAGACGGATTTCAAATGAAATGCAAACACCTTTAATCGCCCTTCTTCCTGCACATGACAGATAGCCTCTGACCTACACTAGTAGGAGTTGGTCTCACCTATGAACTCACCTCTTTTCTCTCTGTCTGGAATGTTCTAACCAGTACAACTGGATCCTTCCTGTTAATATGGCCTCCGGCTCCAAAAGTCTCCATTTCAAGGAATTTCTTGGACAGTTGAACTAAAGTAGTTCCACCCCACATCACTTTCCTATGTTAGTCTACTCCAGGCAAGCTTGCCTTTTATCCTCAACCAATGGAAAAAGGGAGGTTCAGGGTTTATAATAGAATTCCCCTCATCACTGACAAACTAACAAACAAAAGCCCTTTCTACTTTTCTGTATTGAATTGATATTTTTATTAGTGTTGATCTTACTATATCTGAAGTGCAGTGAGGGACACATATGATGATTAATTCTGCTCTATAGTCTTTGTCTGAAATAGACTTATAAATAGTGGGTACCAACCTAGTAAGAAGACACAGAGTTATTTACTCTCTTTGAAATGTGTTACTAAAACATGTCTATTTAGCTTGATATTATTCGTTCTGTCTGGGCAATTAAAGAGATAGTCTGTAAATCTATATCACTATTTTGCTTGATACTATTCTCCGTGTCTGAATGATGAAAAAAGATATTCTGTAAATCTATACCACTCTACAAGTTTTACAACATTTTCCAAAATGAGTACTTATTGCCCATCTGTGAAAATAAGTTAGAATTATTTCAGTTACTAGTAATATTCCTTAGTTGTGCCCTTCTTGTTGCTCATTGCTATAGGTTAAATATCGAGTTTTGTACATAGTAGGCAAGGATTTTTGACACTGAGCTTCATAGTTAGCTCCTAAATGCTGCCTTATGTTCATGCCCAGGTTTGCAGCAGCAAAAGCATCAGTTTTTCAGATGTTAGGAACCCCACCCAATGAGACCCCCATCATCATCTGAACAGAGCAGCCTGCTGCCCACAGCTACCAATCTAAGTCCTGCCTCCTGTTCTTCAGTGTGTCATCCTGAAAAGAAGTCTGCAGCTGATATATTTTACACACACACACACACACACACACACACACACACACACACAC
>NC_034608.1:49660614-49663486 GCF_900095145.1 Mus pahari
ACACACGCGCGTACACACACACACACACAGAGAGAGAGAGAGAGAGAGAGAGAGAGAGAGAACGGAAAATTAAAATCAGAAAACACACTTTTAAGCAAAAGAAATTGAGGGTACTTTTTCTTTTAAAATAATCATTGCTGTAGTCCCCGTTCCAAAACATTTAGAGTAGCTGCCTTAGGAAAAAAAACAAACTTTTCTTTCTCTGCATTGCGAGTCAGAAGATGAGCACCTGCCAGGCTGCAGTCCTGAGAAGGATGACCTCAAAGGGAAAAGTGGGACGCAAAACACTTATCTAGACATCTCAAGCAACAACCTCAGAAATTGCAATAAAATACCATTTACCTCCGCAAGGCAGATCGCAGCAGTTACGAGTTCATGCTATCTGCTACTTTCCAGCTGAACTTCAGAGAAAATGCAAACCCCTTTCACCCAGAGATGAACATTAGATCCCTCTCGGCAAAGCAATTTCAAGTTGGAAAATGAGCAAATCTTCTTTATGGTCTTCACTAAGCTTCTTGTCAATGTGCATTACTCCTTTTGACACTCAGAAGTGCGTGTTAGATGCCAGGGTGTTTTAAGAGTCTTATATATATACTTGGCAAAATTTATATTTAATATTAATCTTTTAGTTGTTAATTATTTATGAAAATATTCCTGTGTTTCTAAAATACATGTTGGTGTCAATCTCCAGCCTTCTAATACAGACATGAAACCCTGGGGGATATTTGGGGAGTAATATTAGGGACAAACAGAACATTATATCAAGACCATAGCTAATGCGACCCATAGGTCCAATGTCGTCAGCTGTCACCTTTGTTTACTATTTCACTTTTTTGTAGTCTCTGTGTCTTATCTGTCTCTTCCCTTCTGTCTCTCTCCATCTCCTTCATCCCTCCCTCCTCCCTTCCCTCCTTCCCTTTCCTGCTTTCTCCCTCATCCATTTCCTCTCCACCTGTTTCCTTCCTCTCTGACTAGCCCTTATCATGAATGGCAACTTTCTTTCAGATCTCAGCATGTCTGACCCTTATCCTTTCCGCCCTTTCTTTACTCCATCTTTATGAGCTCTGTTGTGTCACCTCAGCTCCAAGGTTCCAACTGGCTCCTACTCCAACTTGACCTTCATTACTAAACCAGTACACACAATTTCCCCTTATCTTGAATGTGGTCTAGTGAAGTGAAAAGAAGAAGCCTATAATAGCAGCAACAGGGGCACCTAGTAACCAAAGAAGTTAAAAATGTAAAACTTCACAATGTTACCATACAATGGTACCCTTTTATTTCACTCCCTCTATCATGACTTCAAAAAAAAAATGACCTTTTCTCCCCTTCCATAGATACTGAAACCACTGTACATGTCATTGAGACATACAGTCGTATTAGCATGCAGAGCTTCTGTTCTTACTCACCTGATGCAATTCCTTCATTCAACAAAACAAGCAGTTGAAGGGGATTGCAACCCCACAGGAAGAACAACAATATCAACCAACCAGTCCCCCAAGAGCTCCCAGGGACTAACGTCATCAATAAAGGAGTACACATGCCTCCAGCTGCATATGTAGGAGAAGATGGCCTTGTCATACATCAATGGGAGAAGAGGCCCTTGGTCCTAATAAGGCTTGATAGATGCCCTAGTTTAGAGGAACTGAGGATGGGGAGGTAGGGGTGGGTGGAGGAACGTCCTCATAAAAGGGATGATGTTTAGGGGAGGGAGGATGGGATAAGGGGTTTCTGGGGTGGGGGGGAGATTGGGAAAGGGGATAACATTTGAAATGTAAATAAAGAAAATATTCAATTTAAAAAAAAAAAAAAACAAGAAATGAGTGCAAGCTGCCTTACTGGTACTATAAAATACAAGTTATTTGAGAGAAGTTGCTCATAATTGCTGGTTAGCCATGACGGCCGTGATGGTAGAGGTAGGGGAGAATTCAGAGCATGGATTGCTAGAGGGAAATAGTCCCATGAAGACAAAGAAAGCCAAGAAGAACCTGCACTGTTTCTATGTCTTAGTTGTGGTACAGGATGGGAGTCATTCCCTTCCACTTCCCAACTGCCAAGGGTGATAAAGCGGATGGGCTTGGCTCAGGAGTGCCCCCAGGTCTCTGACCTTCTGACATTCAGCTGCCTCTTTAACTATACAGTTCATTACATCACAAATAGCCTCCTTCTAAGACAGCTTCAACTCTACTCCACAGTTATGACTTGATGCATTTTGAGCCTCTATCTGATTCATCAGCTCTTGGGGCAAGCGAAGGTTACAAATGACACTTGCCCAGCAGACTGTACCTTGCTGAATGTTTGCATCTTTTCTTACACTCCTTGCTACGGGCTTATTGTGTCATCCCATAGATCCCCAGACAAGATCAAAGATAGTGACTTGCTCAGTCTTTTACAATTCATGTCTAGAACCTGCTATTGACAGATCTGTGTTCCTGAAAATATAGAAGAGCTTCTTCTACTTACAATGAGTGAACTCTCTGCACTTTCCTATTCTAAATGTTCTCTTTACCACTCTGTACCTCTTCCTTCTGCGACCTTCCCCCCACCCCGCATCAAGAATGACAGGCTGTGCAACCTCTACATGTGCACTACCTATGCATAGAGGTCTACATTTTCATTCTGATTGCATGTGCTTACCTACTTTGTTGCTCTAGCCATGTCATCATATTTACAAATAGCAACCAGTGTCTTAGCCAAATAGTAGCCTTTATTTTGCTAGAGAGTTGTATAGTGTAAATTCAGAATCATCTAAGTTGACTGTTGCCATAGATAAAGAAAATCTGGCATTTCATCTTTCTTTCTTTCTTTCTTTCTTTCTTTCTTTCTTTCTTTCTTTCTTTCTTTCTTTCTCTCTCTCTCTCTCTCTCTCTCTCTC
>NC_034608.1:49663501-49666231 GCF_900095145.1 Mus pahari
TTTCTTTCTCTCTCTCTCTCTCTCTCTCTCTCTCTCTCCCTCTCTTTCTTTCTTTCTTTCTTTCGTGTGTAAACAATGCTGAAAACTCACTATGTGTTATAATCAATGAATGTGATATTAGCATACGTCTGTTCTACAGACAGGAACAAAATAGATTAAACTTTCATGTTTACCTTCCCTGCACATCAGCTCCCTTCAAATGCGTTAATTAATTTTGTCTACTAAGTGGGTCACACTAAAGGCTTTTTGACAGAGGTGCTTTCTTTCAGTTGTCAGTCCCCATGTAAACCACACATACAAAAAATTTCTGTCACCACAGTCCCACAGCTGAATGACTGCTGCAAAGTGTGAGTAACTGGGAGAGTGCACAGAAGTACACCGCTTCTAATCACACTTGGCCTTCTTCTGCCAGGAATCTACGCTCACAAGCACAGACATAACCACACAAACATAACAAGGATTGCCGTCCAGAAAGTTACAAACATTTTGACAAGGGCTTAACATCTGCTTTCATGACATTTTAGGACCCTAAATAGGCATGTGTAGGAGGAAGCATGGCTTAGGAAAAAAATCTGAAGCAGTCTTTAAAACCTGGGTTCTAAACCCACTTTACTCTGACTCCTTAGCATCAAGGAAGGCATCTCATTATTTGGCTCAATCTCCTCTAAATGTAGAGGACTAAGAAGTTGCATCTAAATTCTCTTCTAGATCTAAATTAACTCTTAAATATGAATTGAAGGAACAGTTTACAAAGGATCTTTTTGCTCAGTGTGTGTCATTGTAAATATTTAATATCAACTAGGACTTTCTACCCTTCTTTTAATCATTCAATTACCAGATAAAAGACACAAAACTTTGTATTTATAATATGCCTTAAAGAGCACTAGAACTGAGTACATATCTAGCCTCTAAGCTATCAGTATTTATTTCCCTATCAATATCCCTGAATTATAACTTGCCTTGCTCCATCTGAGCTGCTCTTAACTCCAATTGGCCAGCCCTCATGGCCATGTTTTCATTACTTACTTGCCTCATGGAGTCTTCTTCTCTCTCCATCTTCTTCCCTGTTCCTCCTCATGGTCTCATATAACCCAAAGCCCAGGAACTGAACCCCTACCTATCTCTCTTCTTCTCAGCTAAAGACTTTAGTCATCTTTATTAAACCAATAATTTTAAATTAAGGAGCAAGGTCCCATAGAATTGCTTTGTGTGTGTGAAGAGTGTCTTATCCCCGGGGCAGCCAGGCTTTGGGGTCCAGTATTTAGCATTACAATACATAACAAAAGACCAAACCTCTATACAGTGGGCCCATCTATGTTTAGGACTTTTCTTTCTTTCTTTCTTTCTTTCTTTCTTTCTTTCTTTCTTTCTTTCTTTCTTTCTTTCTTTCTTTCTTTCTTTCTTAACAATGATGATATCTGACAGCTTTAATCTTCTGTGTTTGCTTTGTCAGATCTAGTCTAGAACTTATTTTCTGCAATGATTTATTACTAGAAAATGTTTATTGTATTCTCTTTAATTTGATAACTACAAGGACAAGTAGAAGGTATAAAAATGAAAAGGACATTGACCCTAGCCTTCAACATTTTTCTCTCTGACATATACGTAAAACACACACACACACACACACACACACACACACACACACACACACACACACACACACAGACTGACAACTGTGTGAACAAACTGTAGCCTTAAGGATACTTTATCAGCATGTATGAAAGTTGTTGAATATTCTTCACCAAACATAACAAACTCCCATAGATTATCTCTAAGGACTGAACTAGAAGTCTACCTAAAATAAGGACTGAACTTGAAGTCTACCTAAATGTTCTGATACATCATCTTGCATTTTGCCCAAAATAACCTGAATTATTGTGTTTTAACACAGGCTGAAACCACATGTATTTTATCAAGCAGACTGAAAGCCCATTATCCCATATCTTTCTATAATATTCTAAGCTACCAGAGGTAGGCCAGGCCACATTCTTAAAATTTCTAAAACAATATTCATCAACAAAATACTCATTTGCAAAACATCTATCATGCCTACAAATATGACAAACATTTGTCAGAAATAGAGGCCTGTAGTAGAGCAGGCCTGCAGTCCCAGCACTTCATAAGGTGAAGCAAGAGAATGGTAATGCTAGTGCCTCCAGGCCTATGAGGTCAGAGCCTCTCAAACATATATATGACAAACTAACTGTGACTCTCAGAAATGCCATTAAAACTTTGTGATTCTTGTGAAGGCTTGAGTCTGTGTGCAAAGTTCTTTCTTCTGCACAGACAATGAAGAGCTAACTAAGATACAGGCCAATGTCCTTCAAGCAACTTGCTTGGCTATGGCTTTGCTCCAACTTTGGTCTATTCAATTCATCTTGCATCTCAACCTGCAGCATCCCTTAAAATGCAGATGGTGATTCTCATATCAGAAACAGTTTAACTTAAAATCAACACAATTGTATGTAGGATACAGTTTATAAATTACAATTAGAGGTATATTTCACTATGTGAAATAGCAACAGCTGTAGAGTTGGGGCCTTTGGAACAGTGAGAGAGAACTCCTCCATTAAAATGCTTAGATTGGTACTCCATTGTGTAAATGTACCACAGTTTCTGTATCCATTCCTCTATTGAGGGACTTCTGGGTTCTTTCCAGCTTCTGGCTATTATAAATAAGGCTGCTATGAACATAGTGGAGCATGTGTCCTTATTACCAGTTGGAAG
>NC_034608.1:49667626-49730295 GCF_900095145.1 Mus pahari
ATGGGAAACTTTTGGGATAGCATTTGAAATGTAAATAAAGAAAATAATAATAATAAAAAAAATGCTTAGATTGGAAGTTAGCATTTTCTACCTAAACCTAAGAAGGAATAGAAAACCCCTTCACACAGTGGCCAGTATAGAAGGAAGACATTGTGAGCATTTATAAGAAAACACCCGAGCTGAAGTAGTGTTATAATGCTTGATTATCGAACGTTGCTATTCAACAGTATGGTATATAAAACAAATGCAAAATACCACTACAACTAAAAGCTATTTCTGGCACAGGGAGGGGAAATTCTGTTCTGTAAAAGCAAACATCACGAGTAATCTGAAGACCCCCTCTAAGAAGCTTTGTTCTCTTAAAGGAAAATAACCAGGTAAAGACCATGTGGGAAGGATTCCATGGACTGTAGGGTACCAGTTAAAATTCTAGAGCTTGGACCAGCAGTTATACAGACACTTTTTTAAAAGCTAAGTGTTGTATCAACAGACTAGTGACGAAAGGGTTGTAGCTTCCTGCAAGGATGGCTTTAAATATCCATATCCGTGTTTAGCACGAATCCCTCTGGATGATAATGAATATGTAGTTCAATAACAAAGGATGAATTAGTCTCTAAATACTTCCTCTATTTCAGGAAAGGAATTCCTTCCAATAGGGAAAGTACTCATTAGAGAAGTGTGGCTAACTATTCTTGCCAAGGCTCGACGCTGCACTTACAAAATGCTTTAACTAGGTCGGGGCAAGAGGTGCTTACTGCCAAGCTGATGATCCCAGTTCAATCCCTAAGCCTTACATGGTAGAAGGAGAGAAATGATTTCCGAAAAGTGTCTTTTGATGTTTATACAAGCTCTAAGGCATAGAAATGTATATAAAACAAACAAATAAATAAAACTAAAAACTTCCTTAGCTGTATATGCTAATACTGTATGATCCCTAATTCAGTTCTCTTCCAAAGAGTATTGTAATCATTGCTTCAACTTCCTATACATGATCCAGGTTGGTGCTGGTGGTAGTTTGAATAGGTATGCCCCCCAAAGAATCGGGTATTTGAATGCTTGGCCCATAGGGAGTGGCAATATTAGATGTCCCCTTCTTGGAGTAGATGTGGGCTTGTTTGAGGAAGTATGTCACTGTGGGGCGGGCTTTGAATTCTACTGTGCTTGAGCTACTTATCAGTGTGGCACACAGTCTCTTTCTGGTGCCAATGGATAAGATGTAGACCTCTCAGATCTGTCTCCAGCACCACGTCTGCCTTCATGCTGCCATATCCTGATATGAAGATAACGGACTAAACCTCTGAAACTGTAAGCCATTAAATGTTTCCCTTTATAAGAGTTGCTATGGTCATGATGTCTCTTCACAGTAATAAAATCCTAAATATAACATCCCTATTAAGATATGACTTTATGACATTTAGACTACCTGCCACTTTATTTAGAATTACTGAGAATAGCATTTTATAAAAAATTTAAATAAAACAAATAAATTTCAAAGTTTACCCCTGATGGATCTGACCTACGTAAAAGCCATAAGACAGAGACTTGAAGTAACAAATGACATCTATTATGATCCTTCTGCAAATGCTTTGGACCAGCACTTATATGCAAATCATGGTTTAAATAAACCATTGGAAATAGGCATACAACCTTGCTTGCGCATAACTGGCACAAGCTGTAATTTGTACATTAATATTCAGAATCCAACCCATCTACTTCAAATCACTGACAGCCAGCTTTGCCTCCTTTATTTATAGATCTCTCTCCCTTCCCCCGCCTCTGGAAAGCATCAGCATTTGCTAGGAAACTAAATGACCATTTCCTAATCATGCTTCTGAAACCTTATTTTAAAATTTCATAAAAGTTCCCCCCAAAAGTCTATGAGATAACATTTCCATAAGTGAATTCGTAATGAGCATCTTTAATAAGAGTAGAGGAAACTAAAAATAGCAGGCAGAATTTATAGTACAATTTCTTAGCATCCATCACACTCTGAGTTTCCATAAGTTTAATGGGAATGATAACACTAAATTGGTATGATATTTTACGTGGATATCAATCTAAAATGCCATTAACTTTCTCTGCTTACGGGTTACAGAGAATGGAAAAACTCCAGAGGTGGGCTACAAGGAAAAGAGAAGTTATCATTTTCTCTCATTTTCATAGTATTATTCGTAAGTAAGTTTCATGCCTCAGTTTCTCTCTCTCTCAATCCAAGAAACATGATCAGTCACTGTGCTCAGAAACATTTTCTTCAAAGCTTGCCAAAGGTTTCTGTATTGTTGTCAATATGGTCCACACCAGAAGCATCCGATCTAAACATCAACTAAATTGCTCAAGGCTTGCCTCTTTTAAAAAGAGCATAGACATCGTCTCATATGACATTTTCCTCTTATTTTGTTCTGTAGTTGGTGTGAATCTTAACATAAAACTTGGGAAACATAATTAGATATATAAAAAAAAAGCAACAAACTCAGATCTATTTCCACCTGTGAAGACTATCCACCCCTAGCTCGCTTAAAGGAAGGAAAATTAGATTGCATAAGGCTAAAGCTAATAACAAAAAAGGAAACTTGGAGCTTTAAAACTAGGAAAATTGATTTTTTAAATATATTTATATGTGTGGTGTGTATGTATATTCACATCTCTGGCAACTGGTGTGTTCATGTGCTTTGTGTGTGTGTGTGTGTGTGTGTGTGTGTGTGTGTGTGTGTGTGTTAATATCAGATGTCTTCCTTGATCACTCCGCTGCTTACATATTGAGGCAGGGACGACTGTTCCTTAGACCCAAAACTCATAAAATATCTAGGTCCTCACAGATACATATTACAGCAAGCTTAACCATAGTTGCTTTTACAGAATATGTTGCATTTCATGGTGTTAATGATGGAGGTGTCCACATCTGGGCCCACACCTTCATCTGGGAAACAGATTTACATAGTTCACATCAGTTTTGCTGGCAGGAGGTCAGACATACCAAAACTTTTTATTTATTCATTAATTTGCCCCTTACTTAGACCTTAGTCGTGGAAAGAATTAGGCTCTGGGTGATGCTGACATATATTCATTAACAACTGTAAGCTTTAGACATTTAAAATGCATTTCCATGTGTCAGTTTAACACAATATACAATGTGACTACATTTACAATTGTGAAATATGGAACATTAATTCAGGGAGAAGGAAGATTCTTACATTTCACTTAGACAATTTGTCCTTAAATCAGATCTTACAACAGCTAATGAATGTGGCCATTCAAATGAAAACTATGTGCAAATTGGACTCCGTGGGTTACAAAAAAAAAAAAAAAAAAGGTCATGAAATTGGNGGGGGTGTGTGTCACAGATGGATATGGTAGGAGGAGAAGTCAAGGTAAATAAAGTCAAATTACATTGTATGAATATATGAAATGTCCAAAGATGTAATACATTATTATATGCAATTCATCTGTGTGTGGTCAGGCAGCAATAACATTCCTGGAAAACTGAAGATTAACAACAGAAACAGGACAGATGCACACAGTGGTCTGCTACCTTCTACTTGGATGAAAAACCCTAAAGGTATTTGCTAGGATGATACCTTAAATAAACAAAATATAAATGTCACACCTGAACATGGCATGGCCTTTGTCAACCAACTCAAACTGTGGTGGCGAATCTTTAGCAAGATCTTAGTAGATAAATGTCTCTTACCAAAGTCTGCATAGTATTCAAGCACAATGAATTATTTTTCCCCAACAACAGCATATCCTTTGTCAGAATAAACCAAATATTCCCTGATAACTCAAAAGAGATGTCTGTGGCTCAATCTGGACTGAATGAGGCTTTAGGACATTACAATGTCTACATTCCTCACGCAGAAATTGTATGATGCTAAAAACACAAGAATCTCAGGGTTGCAGTAACACACACACACACACACACACACACACACACTGTTGTGTCCGAACAGTTGTGTCGTACTTCCAGGGGTTGATTAAGTACCAGCTCTTCCTACTGATGTGATTCTGTGTTCAGTGGAAGATGTCACCCACACGCCTTATCATTAAACTTAACTTTCCCTAAATTTTAGTCACTCCTCACCTTTCAGAAGAGCAGACGCAGAGTCTGTTTCTCCAAGTACTTTCTTAACTTAAATACTACATTCAGATCTGTTCTTTCATGTGGCCGCAAGCCAGTCTTCTGAGACTTTGAATTCTGATTTCCTCTCCCATGTCTTCCCATTACTCTGAATTTCTCCTTGCTTCTCTTGTGGCTTATTTGAACACAAGCAGGCTGTCCTAGATTCTTGTGTTATGCCTCGACTCTCACCCCTTTCTACATAAAGGTTGTTTGTGCATTCCAGTAAGTCTATGAAGATCTTCCTTCTATTAATTATCTTTGCCAACAAAGTGGGGAAGAAAGAGAATAATATGGACTGAGCCATGGCTCTACAGAATACTGTGGTTGAGACTTTAACCACTAGAATGTGCCCGGCTTACAAATTAATTGGGGTTTAAAGAGTTAAAATGCACCATTCAGTGTGGTGTGTCAGCTTGGGTGGGTTCAAGTGCCTAGATATTTTGTCAAACATTAGGAATGTTTCACTGAGGACGTTTCTGAGTGAGATTTCCATCCAAATCGTTTAACTTTGAGTAAAGCAGATTACCCAGCAGCATGTGTTCTGCTGCACTCCATCAGCTGAGAGCCTGAAAATATTAACATTCTGGCCTCCTGTGACATAGGAAGGAAGCCTGCAGCCTATCTCCAACCTGCCAGTGTGCTGAGGAGTTTGGACTCAACAACCACCACTATGGTGTTGCAGTAGCTGCCTTGGTAGGACAACTTTATGTCAATGGGTACTTGGGAAAGGCTGAGAAGAGAAGAGGGAGCCTTTCTTCTTCAGATTAGTTTTGCTTTTCATTCGTGAATAAAAAAGTCTGGCTTTGAAGTTTCCACTCTCCCGCCTCAGCCTTTGGAAGGCTGGGGTTATAAGAATGTGACCCGTTTTAAAGTTATTATGTCTCTCTGGTGAGAACCCACTCCACACACTTAGATTAATAAAGGAGAAAGCTCTTTAATAATACCCAAAAAACCCCCAAAAAGTCAACAGGTCCTTATCATTACAGCTTTGTCTCCATCATTATTTTTTATGAAAGCTTTCTCCCATGGCTGTCATTATCTGAGCTTACATACAGTAGCTGTGTTTCTGGAAAAGTGTGAGGGATAAAGTAAGGGTCAGCACTGTAGAGACATCTGCTCTGTAACTTCCACCAAGGAGGATGAGGATGCTCTTATTTTGCATCATTCTCTTCAGAACATTCTCAGAGTTACCAGGGTATCTGCATACGACTGCCATCAGTAAAATTCTCACTTCTATGGACAGAATATGAAAACCAAATAGGAGATTAATTTCATCAGAAGAGAGAATTCTGGTTTTTTCTTTCCATATAGACTAGATAAAATAACAGAGAAAATTGTTCTTTAAAAGTGGAACAGATAATTTAGTTTGTGCTCTATATTCTGGTATATTTTTTAAGGTAATGAGATTACATAGAATCAAAAGGCTTGCAAGGCAAAGAAAGCTATCAGCATTGTGAATAAGAGACAAGCTTGAGAATGAGGCAAAGCCATTGCTAGCTGTACTTCAAACAGGAGAATATAAAAATAACATATAAAGACCTTGAAAAATTAAGCACCAACCAAACAAAGTTGCTAATCAATAAATAGAATAATAAACAGAACGAAGAGTTCTCCAAAGAAGGATGACAAAGGGCCAATAATATATATATATATATATATATATATATATATATATATATATATATAAAAGTTTTCAACATTCTTAGCAATTAGAGAAATGTAAATTAAATTACTTCAAGATTCCATCTCACCCCAGTCAGAATAATTATCATAAAGCAACACAGAATATCCTGGTGAACACACGTGGGATGGCTCTTTTGAGTATAAACTAGTAGAGTCATTATGGAAGTGTGTGTGTGTGTGTGTGTGTGTGTGTTTTAAGTAAAAATATAACCCAGCTGTACCACTTTGGGCATATACACAAAGAAGTGCACATCCTACCACAGAGATAATTGCACATTCAAGTTTATTGCTGTTTTCTTCACAATATGAAAGAGGTAGAATTGGCTAAGCTGTCCATCCACAGCAGATGTAGAATAAAAATGCACCACATATACACAATGGGGTTTTATTCTGCAATGAAGAAAAATGAAAATATGAAACTTGCAGAAAAATGAATAGATCTGGAAATCATTATATCAAGTGAGGTAACCCAGACTCAGAAAGACAAACGTTACGCTCACTCTTGTCTGTGGATCCTGGCTTTACATTTTTATATATGAGCATGTGAGTGTGGGTGGTGGCCACAAAACTAGAGAGAAAACAAGCTGGGTAAAAGAAGTGAGATGGAAACTGGAGTCGGTGGAAGGACAGGTGACATGAAAATGAAAATGGGACAATTTTAAATAGACAGACACAGGGGAATCAGAATCAGCAGAAACCAATTACACATGACAGTTCCATCATGAAACCTATTACCTCATATGCTAATTAAAAATAAACACACACAAACACTTTTATAGATTTTGCCAAGTAGAAGTGTTTGCGACCTTCCAAGAAATATTTAACTATATTTCATTCATTTACTTCCATCTTCTCTGGCCGTTAGTCTTAACCTTTTCACTATAAATATTTTTAAATAGTTTGGTTTGTATTTCATAAAAGCCACCATCCCATTGCTTTTGCTAATCATATTTTTGTGTTCAGTTCCTATTCGTGGAGTATTACAATATACTTCTCAGTGGTGACCTCTATAGATACTGGAAGTTACCTTAATCATGACCACAAATACATGATAAACCCTCAACACATTATTTCCATATAGAGCCTTTTCCTGACACATCATTCAGGCCACCTTCCTCCATGGGGAAATGAACCCATTGCTCTTGGGTTTAGCTGTATTGATTTTGCAATTGAATGGGATGGGGGAGGGTACTGTATATGCCAGTTAATCATTCCAGATGTAAGCACCAGCTGCACTCTCCCTTTGTTTATGAGCATGTTCCACTTCAGGTAAACACTGTAATTCTGGCAGAAAATCATGCCTGATGAATCTGAATCCTGTCCATTATGTATGCACAACATTTTAAAGAACACTTACACTGCTACAGAAAAGAATGCTAACTCCCAGGAAACTTGAATTCTTGTCCTGGCTAAGCCAATTTGATTTAAACAAGTCAATTAGCCTTAGTTTCCACATCTGTAAATTGGAATAATGTTATTTACTTTAGAGGATTGCTGTGGAAATTAACAGAAATAATTTTGTAGAATTTTGCAGTGCCTGAATGTTGCTTTTGTTCAGGGAGTGATTTCTTAGCCCATTTTCTCTTAGGTTGAAAATAATGATAAGACTTGTTTTATCTTTTAAACAAACTACGAGGAAGGATATAATAAAAAGTAGACTTCCTTTGGAAGGAAATACCAATACCAACTGTGATCTTGTGTGTGTGTGTGTGTGTGTGTGTGTGTGTGTGTGTGTGTGTGTGTGTATTGCATTCATTCATATATCAACAGATCACAACAGATCAAAATCACAATTGACTTTATGCTGAATCTATTAGTCTTAGCTCCAACTGTACAACATCAGTCAGCAAAATGGGTATCTCTTGCTTCCACCCATGAGCCTGTCCCAGCTCAAAAGCCCAGTTCAAATCAGTACATGGAAAATAAGAGTTGAAATGATTCAAAATGGTTGACGTAATAGTCAAGTCATCGTTGTTGTCGGAAATTAGCAAAGAACTTGCCAGTTAATATCTTCTTTCAGGCTGTGGGCAGAATTCATCCACAGAGGACAGTGCACATCAGAATGAGCCCTTGGCTAAACAGAGTGAGTTTTTCAGTTGTGTTTTAGGTTTGGGCTGATGGAGGGAAATTCAGAGTTAAATAGGAGCTAGGTCAGGAAAGTGGGCTGCAAATGAGAGATGGAGAAATTTTCCTCACATTTTTTTTTTCTCCCCTGGAACTGTAAAAATTAATTAATTAAGCCTAGCAGAGTAAAATCTATTTCATTCACCAAACTTAAGTTTTGTGTCACCTAGAGCCATCACTTTACAGGGGGTGAAGCTCAGGGATAGATTCCTCTATGAACACTCTGGGCCAGCTCTGGAGCAATAATATATGTGTTAAGTCAGGCCTTCCAATGCTCTTGGGCATTATTTAAGACTTTGTCTGTGTGCATGCAAGTGTGTATGTGTTTGTGTGTATGTTTACATGTAGGTGCATGTGTGTACAAGTTAGTATGTTCTTGAATGTATGTGTGTGTGTGGGTGTATTTGTATGCATATGTGTATGTGTACATGTGTTTGTTTATGTAAGTGAACATGTTTGCATGCATATGTTTCTCATTGGAATGGTGAACAAGAGCAAGAATAAGATCATCAAATATTGTTCAGTATGATAGATCCAAATTGATGTGGGAAGCAGGTACACTGATTTCCAACTGAGAAGTTGTTTCCTATTGGCCTCTGATCAGCTCAGGAGAACTATCCCTTCCCACCCCCTCCACCCAACCCTACACACCCCAACCCTCTCCCCAAACTCAAGGCAGATCCTTAGATTTATATACCTTTGTAGTTCTTGCTATACCCATAATTTAAAGACAGAAAATATAGCCACTTAGATTCATTTCCACTAAACACATTTAAGTATATTTACCCTATCTAGCATGAAACACCTATATTTGTCTCCTCAGAGTTCTTAAGGTAGCAGTTTTAAGCCCAGTGTAAAATTGACTTTAAACACCATTTGGGAGCATAGTTTATTCCAGCTCTTACAATTTATTTAACATGATTTATTTTTTACAAATTTTATGTTATCAGTGTAAAAATTCATAAATGTCTAAAAATACAAATAAAAATTTTTCTCATAATTGCATAGTATATTGACTTAACATATTTATTATATCTACATCATGCCAGGGATTGAAAATGGAAGTACTGGTTAACATCCCCTATGTATTTTCAGTAATGCAGGTAAGCAGATATTGAATCATATAATTAAAAGAATATTTTTATTTATTACATGAAACAAGAAAAAAAATCTAAGGAAAAGAAAGTCAAGACTAAATCAGAAGCCTAGGGTGTAGATTAAGCTATTTTACTGGTTAGTTTAGAAGGAGCCTACCCAAATTCTTCTTTCACCCTAGTAGTTTCTAAACGGAACATCAGATACCCTATACTTCCTGAAAACAGAGTATTCAACTCTGTGCAGAGAAAGTTACTCAAATGAGACCTGAGGCTGTGCTTTTCCAAGTCAGTATCTAGATTTCTGTTTGAACAACTTGGTATAAGACATAGGTAAACTTCCATAACACTTGGCTGTCCCTGAATTATTTTTTGTGTATATTAATTTTATCCTAAACTTGTTACCATGAGCAAGCAAATATGCAGCAGATGGACAAAAAAACAGATGCCTTGAGCTGTATAATAAAAATGGATACAGAAAATGTGGTACATTTACACAATGGAGTACTACTCAGCTATTAAAAACAATGAATTTATGAAGTTCTTGGGCAAATGGATATATCTGGAGGATATCATCCTTAGTGAGGTAACCCAATCACAAAAGAAGTCACTAGATATGCACTCACTGATAAGNNGATATTAGCCCAGAAACTTAGAATACCCAAGATACATTTTGCAAAACACAAGAAAACCAAGAAGNANNNNCANNATGNNNNTNCTTCANNCCTCCTTAGNATAAGGAACAAAATACTCATGAAAGGATATAAGTACACAGACAAAATTTAGAGCTAAGATGAAAGGATGGACTATCCAGAGACTACATCATCTGGGGATCCATCCCATCATCAGCCACCAAACCCAGATACTAATGCACATGCCAGCAAGATTCTGCTGAAGAGACCCTGATATAGCAGCCTCTTGTGAGACTATGCCAGTGCCTGGCAAACACAGAAGTGGATGCTCATAGTCAGCTATTGGATGGAGCACAGGGTCCCCAATGGAGGAGCTAGAGAAAGTACCCAAGGAGCTGAAGGGGGCTGCAACCCTGTAGGTGGAACAACAATATGAACTAACCAGTACCCCTGAGCTCGTGTCTCTAGCTGCATATGTAGCAGAAGATGGCCTAATCGGCCATCATTGGGAAGAGAGGCCCCTTGGTCTTGCAAACTTTATATGACCCAGCACAGGGGAACGCCAGGGCCAAGAAGTGGGAGTGAGTGGGTAGGGGAGCAGGGGCGGGGGGGGGGTATGGGGAACTTTTGGGATAGCATTTGAAATGTAAATAAAGAAAATAATAATAAAAAGAAAAAATAAAAAAATTCCCAAAACATTATATAGTTGTTTGAATCTAATAAATTTATCCAAATGGATGAGAAATACAATATAAGTTTGCTTATATATACAACATGGGGATGCTTCATCAGTCAGAGGAAAAAAACAAAAATGGCCAATAGGTATATCAGCATTACAAAAATGACTCCGTTTCTAACCCAGGCAGAAAAATACATATGTTTAATTGAGGAAAAGAGGACAGAAAAGCATAGTGATAAGGACAAAGAGGAGAGGGACTGAGAAACAGGGAAAGGGTGGGTGGGAAAGATGAAGCAAGAGTGAGATGGGGAGGAATGTGGGAACTGTAGTTCGAATGGAAGTTGTAGAAGCTTGGTCCTCAGTGAGGTAGTGCTAAGGAGGTTGTGAGGCCTCAGAGAGGTGGGACCTGGTGAGAGGCCATTCAGAAGCTCACTAAGAAGTGCCTTTGGAAGGAATTAATGTGATTCTCATGGGATCTCAATTCTCTAGTTCTTCCTGCTTGCACTGCCTTCCCGTTTTGTCTCATGAGGCCATTAATACTGTTGCTATGATATCATAGTCATACTGTGGTAGAGCCAGAGTGTTCCTTGCCAAAGCCCCATGATGTTGCAAGCACTGAAACTCAGATCTAAGTACACTTGTTTTTTAGAGTACCAGCCTTATGTATTTCATCATGGGGACAAACTGGATAGGAACAGAAGACAGAAGAGAACGTCCTGTGGATACCCTGTATAGTTGTTAATTTGTACACTGTATTTTTTGTTTTGTTTTGTTTTTTTGAGACAGGGTTTTTCTGTGTAGCCCTGGCTGTCCTGGAACTCACTTTGTAGACGAGGCTGGCCTCAAACTCGGAAATCCGGCTGCCTCTGCCTCCCAAGTGTTGGGATTAAAGGTGTGTGCCACCACCGCCCGGCTTTTTTTTTTTTTTTTTTTTTTTTTGGTATGAGAGCTTTTGCTTATGTACTATTATAAATACTAAAGCATTATAATTAGGAAGGCCAGTGCTGCCACTTTCCTAGGAAGTGAATGATTTATTTCTCCACATCACATGGTTTGAATCAAAAGAAGATGGTAGGTCACTCAGAGATGGGGAGGACATTATGTGGGGAGCATGAAGCTGCAAATAGTCATTGAAGATTGTTTTATGGTCTCTTCCAAACTCTGCTATAGTTCAAGCCTAACCTGGAGTCTGCTCTAGCCTGGAGCTCCTAGCACATTTCACACAGCAGCTCACTCCTCACAACAATCCAGGAAACAGCCACTATTATCATCCCTGCCTTATAGCTGAGGGACCATGGGGAATCTGCCTAAAAGGCACAAAGACAAGAGCGACTTATGTGAAATGGGAATGTAGTCCATCTAGAAGCAGAGACACTTGTTTGACGGTGTGCTTTTCTAATTTTTTTTTTTTTACAAATTAAATCTATTATATCCCTTGCTTGTTTTCACTTCTTAGAAAAAAATCAATAGATTCTTCATCAATAACTAATAATTAGTTCTCAAGTCTTACTAAATATTAAAGAGGAAAATGAAAACCACTATAATCTCCCTTTCCTCTCTTCTCTCTCGCCATCTCTATCCCTTTTACCCTCTTCCTCAATCATTTCATTTCCAACATGACAGTAACTGACTTATAATACTTTAATTTAAAAAAAAAAATGTTATTATGTGTACGAGTGCTTTCCTTGCATATGCATTCAGGTACCATGCACATGTAGCACAGTGGAGATCAGAGGAGGGCATAGGATCCCCTGGAACGGAAGTCACAGATGGTTTCAAGCCACTGTGTGGATGCTGGGTATCAAACCTGGTTCTTCTGGAAGAAGCCCATGCATTTAACTGCCGACCCTTACATTACTTCCATTTACCAAGTAAACCAGGTAGAAGAATAGGACATGACTGATAAACAAACAAAATAACCACTATTCCCAGAAACACTTTCCTGACCAGGCTGCATTTCTAGCGTATCTTAAGCTATAAGATAAGGACCTGGAGGTGTTCCCAGGCACAGTGCATTTTACAGAACAGAAAGCAACCCCACATAAGCCTCACTGGGTCACTTACATAAAACTATGTCCTGTGGTCTGTCATTAGCATCTCATAGATTATTCTGCCTTAAAATACATATAAAGATAGTTAAAGATGGCACATGAACCCCTCAAATTATTACTGCACTGTATTAGTTAGCCCTTTGCTTACACCAGGTTTGAAGGGTCAGGGGACTGATCCTAGGACCTTGAAAAGTAATAAAGTAGGAAAAAACTGCATTGCGGTAAATAACACAGGTCCATACAGAGGAGTGGCCGGGTAGCCTTAAGAAGGATTAACTCATACCACTTCTGGAGTAATAGAACACCTTTTAGAAGAGCTATAGTACCTGAAATTACTACTTCTCACTGGAAATTTGGTGGGTGGGGTAGAGAACTGTGTTTGCCTGAGTTAACTTTCTGGGCAATGCCTTTGTCTACTGAGATTTGTGCACTGTCGTAAACTTTTTTGTTGGTAGTATCGGATATCTAATAATTTGTGTTTTCTGGGTGAACTGTTACTTATAACGTATGTGCGTGGCAGTATATAATAAAAGCACCTGGAAAATTCAATAGGTAGGACCTGAAAAGGGAAAGTGTTTATATGATTTCTTCCTCACAATAAAACCCCAGATGAAAACTTTAAATTACCTTAATGCATTATTTACCAAGTAAATAAATATATGAATAAACCAACAGTGTATTTGAAACACCTGGATCATTTTCTACGAACATCTGACATCCATCCTTACATGGACAATTGCATAGATGAGGTTTAAATGTGTTAGTCAATGCTTAAACATGATTTTTCTCAGGAGGGTAGCTGCAGCTTGCCATCTCAGGTTTCCTTTCTATAAATCATCATTTACCTTTCAGGCACTCAACTTAGCCTTAATAAAGAGAGAATCATAAAAGCAAAGCGCTGTGTATAAGTGCCGTGAAAAAGAACCACGCCACCAGGAAGTCCTGAGAAAAGTTCTGCTTTTCAAGAGTGAAGTCTGCTACTGAGAAATCTGCCAAGACTCCCCTCAACCTCTGCGCTACACACACACACACACACGCACACGCACACGCACACGCACACGCACACGCACACGCACGCGCGTGCGCGCTCGTTTCTTCCTGTGTTCCATTTTCTATATCCAAGATCAGTAATCCCCAGCACATTTTGGCACTGTGTAAGTTTTCTCCACGGTCCCTAAGTTCCCTTGTTCCCCTGAAGTTCAGTGCAGAATATTACAGATCCAAGTGGAAAGGATGTATTAGCAATCTTCAGCCTCAAGCATTTGTTTAGTGCTCTGTAGCATGATGTGCAACACCCAAGGGGTGGAATGGAAAAAAGATGCCAAATATCTGTGTCTCTTAATAGGATATCTACAAAGACAAAACACAGAATGCTCTTAGCATTAATTTCCCTAAACATATGACTCCCTCAGAATAACCCCAGGCTATCTTTTTGAGCAAATCATTTTCCCACACCGGATGTCAGGCGCCATATTTAGGATGATGGGAATTTTCATCTGTTCATTCAGACTTTCCCATCTAGCATCCCACAGTAACAGATGTTAGTCATGGAATCGAGTGAGGACCTCTGCCTCTTCCATTCAATCTTTCAATCAAGGCTTGAAAGTTCACTACCAGGAAGAGACAGAGCTATGCTGAGCTTGTATTTATTAGTGTGATCACCAGCCATAGAGGGTTACTTAGCTTTTAGAAATCAAGTCAGTTACTTTTTTTTTGTTGTTATTTTTCACTCAGCCAGAAGGACCTGGGAAAACTGAGTTTTCCCTTTAGAATGAATATCCACGATGTAATTACATTTTAGTCTCACTTACTTAAATGTGTTGCCAATTCAAAGCCAAAAGAGATTTTTTTTAAAAAAAAAAATGCAATTAGACATCATATCACTATTGGTAAATTATTTTTACCTATGGTTCGAAGACAGTTTGTTATGTGATGAATTAAGAGAATTTCAAAAATAATCTACTTTACAATCTGGAGTAAAAAGTAAGTAAAGAATGCTGGAAACATTGGTTTTTCTTTAGCGAGCGTCACAGGATGATAAAGAATGCTTCTAAGTGATGGGTAGATTGCTTGCTATCACACTATATCACTGCTATAGCAACTAAGAATCTAACCCTCCAAGAAGAAATCAAAGACACAGGCCCCAAATGAAGACATTTATGAAGGGTTTCTTTTTAATTTTTTTTTTCTCAAATACTTCTCTGGTATTCCTCTATGATGACAGTTCTAGAATCAAAAGTGCTAATCTAGACAAAACAGAATAGAGTTAAGGTAAGATCCTATTGCGGAAGACACCATAAACTTTTGACACAGAACTTGGAGGAAGGGAGTTGGAACTCATCTGAAAGCCACTCCCCAAGAGGGCATCTTGCCAAAAGCAATCTACAGAGCCATCAAAATTCCAACTCAATTTTTCAGAGAGTTGGAAAGAGCAATTTGCAAATTCATTTGGAATAACAACCAACCAACCTGAGATAGCAAAGACTATTCTCAACAACAAAATCTTCTGGGGGATCACTATTCTTGACCTCAAGCTGTAGTACAGAGCAATAGTGATAAAAACTGTAAGATATTGGTACAGAGACAGTCGGGAAGATCAATGCAATAGAATTAAAGACCCAGAAATGAACCTACATACCTAAAATCACTTGATTTTTGACAAAGGAGTTAAAAACATCCAGTTGGAAAAAAAGACAGAACTTTCAACAAACAGTGCTGGTTCAACTGACAGTTAGCATGTAGGAGAATACAAATCGATCCATTTTTATCTCCCTATACAAAGCTCAAGTCCAAGTGAATCAAGGACCTTTACATAAAACCAGATACACTGAAACTAGTAGAAGAGAAAGTGGAAAAGAGTCTCAAATACATGGGCACAGGGGAAATTTTCCTGAACAGAAGAACACCAATGGCTTGTACTCTAAGATCAGCAATAGACAAATGGGGCCTCATAAAACTACAAAGCTTCTGTAAGGCAAAGGACACTGTCAATAGGACAAAATGGCAACTAACAGATTGGGAAAAGATCTTTATCAATCTTAAATCTGAAAGAGGGCTAATATCCAATATATACAAAGAACACAAGAAGTTAGACTGAAGAGAAACAAATAACCCTATTAAAAATGGGGAACAGAGCTAAACAAAGAATTTTCAATTGAGGAATATTGAATGGCCAAAAAACACCTAAAGAAATGTTCAACATCCTTAGGCATCAGGGAAATGCAAATCAAAACAACCCTGAGATTCTACCTCATTCCGGTCAGAATGGCTAAGATCAAAAACTCAGGTGACAGCAGATGCTGGTGAGGATGTGAGAAAGAGGAACACTCCACCATTGCTGATGGAATTGCAAGCTGGTACAACCATTCTGGAAATCAATCTGGCAGTTCCTCAGGAAATTGGGCATAGGAGCCAGCTATATCACTCCTGGACATATACCCAAAAGACGTTCCAACATATAACAAGGACACATGCTTCACTATGCTCATAGCAGTCTTATTTATAATAGCCAGAAGCTGGAATGAACCCAAATGTCCTTCAACAAAGGAATGGATAGAGAAAATTTGGTACATTTACACAATGGATTATTACTTAGCTATTAAAAACAATGAATTTATGAAATTCTTAATCAAATGGATAGAACTAGAAAATATCATCCTAGGTGAGGTAACCCAATCACAAAAGAGCACACATGATATGCACTCACTGATAAGTGGATATTAGCCCCAAAGCTCAGAATACCCAAGATATAATTCACAGACCACATGAAGCTCAAGAAGGAAGATCAAAGTGTGGGTGCTTCAATCCTTCTTAGAAGGGAGAGCAAAATATTCATGGGAGGAAATACAGTATAGAGAAAGATCGAAGGAAAAGCCATCTAGAGACTGCCCCACCTGGAGATCCATCCCATATACAGTCATCAAACACAGACCCTATTCTGGATACCAAGAAGTGCATGGTGACAGGAGCCTGATATAGCTCTTTCCTGAGAGACTCTGCCAGAGCCTGACAAATATAGAAACGGATGCTCTCAGCCAACCATTGGGCTGAGCATGGGTTTCCCAGTGGAGGAGTTAGAGAAAGGACTGAAGGAGTTGAAGGGGTTTGTAACCTCATAGGAAGAACAATAATATCAACCAACCAGAACCCCCAGAGCTCCCAGGTACTAAGCCACCAACCAAGGAGTACACATGGAGGGACCCATGGCTCCAGTTGCATAAGCAGCAGAGGATGGCCTTGTTGTGCAGCAATGGGAGAACAGGCCTTTGGTCTTGTGAAGGCTTGATGCCCCAGTGTAGGTGGAATGCGAGGGCAGGGAAGTGGAGTAGGTAGGTGGGTGTGGGAACACCCTCATAGAAACAGGAGGAGAGGGAGGGGATGGGGGCTTCTAGAGGGTGGAAATGAGAAAGGGGATAGCATTTGAAACATAAAAAAAATCCAATAAAAATTTTAAAAAGAAATATAAATAAATAAAATATCCAATAAAAAGAAAAATATATACTTATATCATCTACAGTGACTCACTAAAAAACAGATCTATTTAAGAGTGTCTCCTGAGGGTGTTCCATTGTCTAAATTACTATAAATTCTACAGTGAGCATAAAAAGATGTTTACTGTTGGAATGGGCAATGAGTGACATTAAGGTGACAATAAGCAAATACAAATAAGTTACAGAAGGAAGGAGGCTGAGCCTGAGAGTGGTACTCAAGAGGATGGAAAAGAGATTGTTGTCCAAATAACGTAGAGAAGAGAGACTCAGCTCATGGAGCTGAAATAGGTGGGCTCTGCCACATGAAGACACAATGAGGTGGGGTGACCTGCAGAAGCGGAGCTTACAGGTGAACGTGGGATCACAACATGAAAACCTACAGCAAAGAATGGCCAGGGTGTGAACATCTGATATACGTGCAATAGCAACACACTCAACACATTCCAGCGTGCGCTGTCCATGCCGACCTGTGATGGTAGAGATCACTCTGGCTACTGCTCTGTATAGAAGGGTTTAGAAATCAATAAGGAAAGCAAGGGGGCTAAGTTAAAGGCTTATGTTCCTATGTCAGTGGGAAATAAAGACAGCCTGGGCTCCAGTGCTGTATATGAGGACACAGAGAGATGGATGGATTTGAAACATTTTGAAGTAGAAATATTGGTACTCCCTGATAGGTTGGATATGCAATGTAAAAGAAATAGATAGATCGAAATGAGCTTGAATCACTGAGTGAACAGCACTCTATGGCAATGAGAAAATAAACACACTTCTTCCTATGGGGCCAAATTTTAATGGTGAAAATTGCTATAGCTAGTGATAAGCACCTACCATGCTATTCTTAGCCACTTTAGTAGACATGTTAAATATATTGTGTAACTTAATAGGCAATTTTATAGAGCTAGGTTATAATACAATTTTATATGAGAGTAAAAATGATGTTAAAAAAATTAAATAACTTTTCTTAGGTATCATTCTGTTAGGGATTCCCAAGTGGACTCCCTTCTCTTTGACATTTTAAGCTCTAGTGTTCTCTGGACAGATTCATAAAGCTTTCTTTAAGCCAATGCCCAGCTGGGAACTACCCACAATCTCCTGTCACATGAGGAATTGCTACTCTAGTGATATTTCTATCCCTAAATCCTTTCTGGAGAAAGAAGTATGGGAACACCGTGCTTATAGAATTTAGAACAAATCGTAAGTCTCACTTCGGACTTCATTTCTCAGAATCATGGCAGGGGACTCTAAGAAAGATGTATTTAGAAGCAGTACCCCCACGTAGTTCAATGCTTCAAATCTGACAAATATCGTCAGTCCAAGGCTTTGCACTTACATTACACGAGTTGACCATAGTCTCAACAGGTATTCTCTCTTAAGGAGGCTCTGCATGTCAGTGTTAGGATTAGAACACAGGTTGTTCCTTCGAAGTTTCCTCTCCACTAAGAAAATTTCCCAGCCACATCATCCCAAGCACTGCCTTGAATCAGTCAGTGATAGGATTCATGAATGCACAGATCCTTAAGTCTAAGATATTTGTACCTCATATCCAGGGAGAACATTATATTAAACTCACTCTTAGTGACATACACCATCTGCCCATAAAAATATTTATTCCGACTTATACTTCACTGACCTCATCCCAAACGGATCTAAATACAGAATTTTTCTACCACCCTTTGTCTTGTTGTGGGGAGATTATGTGTGAAACTCAGATGAACTGATTAAAAGTCTAGAATACCAGTCACAAATCCTGAGCAAGTCTGTAGCCTGTGGTCAGGCAGATCCTGAAGAACATGTTACCTTCAAGGGAATAATACCCATATATCTAAATTCTCATACCACTTATTGACCATTCCTCACAGATTCCATCCCTCACATGGCTTAATATCTGCTATTTCACCGAAGGCATCAGCATCCCATATATACATTCCTGACAGAAAGTATGCAATAACAGGTCCTCCTCAAAGTTTCAATGCATAGTGATGAACAAGATCGCCAATTACTTCATCTGAAAGTGAACTGGCAATAGCACTGCCGTCTGTATCTATTGCTCCAGGGGGTAGCAAGGACTACAGTTTAGGAGTAGGCCTGAGTATCAAGGTCCATAACAGTACTGAGGTCCCCTTATGCTGCCATCATCACGTAGAGTCCATGCTTCCTGTCCATAGAAGAGTGGATAGGCGAGCAGAATACATGTCAGATAATGTAAACAAATGTTCTTTAATTCCAAGAGGGTAAGGACACACCCACATCAGTGCTCTTGGCTCTCAAAGGAAGTGCTATAGGTCTTCAGACTATTCTGGACTTCCTATCCACTACCTTGCCAGTCTTTCTACTTGTCTTCTCATCGAAAGTGCTTGTCTGAGCCTGGTAGAATAGCTCCATCATCATTTACCCACCTATCTGGAAGCTCGATCATCTCTGTCACCTTAACTTGTCCTAATACAATGTCCACACTCAGACGTATAATTCCCAAGCTAAGTCTTAAAACTTTATAAGCATGGCTTTTGTGATGGCTAGTCCGATGTCAACATTGCCTCTGTGATAGATAGCACTATGCTAACATGCCCATGGCTAATGTGATGGCTTGACCTATCTCAAGATGCCTATGGAACATGATGTCATTGAGATAAAATATTTTTGGCTTTAAAAGTAGACAAAACCTCAACTCAGCTTGTCTTTCACTTCTTATAGATAACAAATTGTGGAGGTCATGTGACATTCCCAACATCAAAAAAAAAAATTATGGTAATTATTGAGTAGAACTTAAGCTTCCTGATTCAGAACAGGGATCTCCATATTAACTGTGCTATCTCATTCTTCGAAAACATGCACAGCTAGAGAGAAAAGCTCAAGGCGGTGGATCATTAAAATTGAAGATTGGGAACAAATGACTCATCTTGAAGTTAGATTCTGTTCTAGGAAACTACATGGACATTGAAGGAAGATGATACTATCTAACATGTGGAAAAGCACATTTGGGTGTTTCCATTTTGAAAAGTCTCTGAATAAACTGTCAAATAATATTCTAACTGGATAGAAAATATTAATTTATTTTTATTTTCCTTTATAATCAACTGACTAGTATATGAATCAATTTTCTCAGTATTATTGGATGGTAATAGAGAAAAGATAGTTAGCGCTTTGGGGAGATTAATCTTTACTTTGAGTTGACATCCCAGCATGTTGTGAAGTGTTGCATGAAGTCTTCCGAGTGCTACACACCAGCCATCAGCTCACAGGTGAGATTTCTTCACTCCAGGATTAAGTATCTATGACCACTGAATCCCATCTCATCCTGACATGCCTCTCCATGAGAATCATCAATGAAAGGCAGCAGATGCATGGCTGTGAGGAGTTTTTATATCTTTTAACATAAATTCCCTAAATTCTATAAAATTCTTTAGCATGCTAGCAGAAAGGCAATGGCTAAACTCTCAAGGCTGTAGCAGAGGCTCAGTGGTTAAGAGTGATTACAGGTCTTGCATAGGACAAATGTTCAGTTTCTGGCATCCACATTGACTGGCTCATAATTGTCAATTCAGGCTCCAGGGAGAAATGAAGTTTCTGGTCACTGTAGGCACTATGCTCATATAAATAGACATACATGCCCACGCATATGTGCACACACACACAACCCTTTAAAATCCTACCTCGTTCTATTTAATTCTAATTTTGCCTTCATCTTTGGTTTCATCTTATGCAAATGGGTATGGATATTTGTCAAAACAAAATTTTCTGTAAAACATTGAGGTTTTACCAACAATTAGCTTAGTGGCTATTTTAATGTACTTGAGATGTACTCTTGATCTGTAAAGTGTATTAAACTAGAGCCATGTACTTTTTTCTCACTATCAGAACTTATATGAGCAGCTCTGGGCAGCCAAATACAGGAAGAAGATGTTTACAGCATGACAGAGGCTGTGATCTACTCCTCTCAAATGCCCAAAGTCATTCACAAAAGAATTAAGTCTGGTAACGTAATCTTATGCATATTGCCATAAATTCTTTTCTCATCAAATAACCAAAAAAATATTACTAGCAACTTAAAATTATCCCTGACTCTGGCATTTGCTGTATGCTGAGCATACTCATGGCTGGTCTTGGGACAGCCACAGGGTAGCAATGACAAGATGCTCCAGAGTCATGAGCTGAGTCATCACTATAGTGAATACCACTGCCAGCAGGTAACACCAGTTCGATCTCAGTCAAATGAATTGAGTCCTTTCAATCCGATGAAAGTTGACTGCTCCAGAGGGCAGTTTGTCACACATGTCCTGCACCATATGCAGAACATCTTTAATAAATTCTTATGATTTTATGTGTTCTTATCTAGCTTAGATGAGGCTCCCCATTTAAGTTCCTCTGGCAAGGGTTAGTGAAGTAGAACTTCTGGTTTCTTTAGAAACTCAGTTGTGTCAACTGATGTTTTGCTGGGCATGTAGGTAGAAGGACATTTTGCTATAATAGACAAGTAAAAGGATGTGTTATGATTAGAAGGAATAGAAATATGACCCCCACAGAGAATGGGAGCTAGATCATTGGTTTGCCTTGCTCTAGCTCGCTACTCTTTGCTGGTGATGTACAAGTATTGGTTTGCCTTAATCACATTGCTAATCTTCGTTTGTGGTGACTTCATAGAGAAATACTAGCCAAAGAACTTCTCATGGTATACCAGTGGCTTCTTGCCACTTTTGCAGTCTCTTGCCAATCCAGTAGAGCCTTGTGGTGATTCTAGGTTGAGCTGATGCTGCTGATTCACATATGGTGTCTGCTGAGTGGACTGGCTGAGAACAACAAAGATTAGAATTGCCCCAGAGAACTAATTCTAAACAGGTCCATTTCCCCCATATCCTAATAACCTTTCCTTTCCACCACTTCTGGCAGATAGTGAGCTTAAAGGAAGGTTGAAGCATTTAAAAATTCTTATTAAAGTAGGTTGTGAAAAATACAAGCCTACGGGCCAGGAAACTATGATTCTGCTACCTCATAACTAGTATTGGGCATATTTGGATTTTAACTTAACACTTTGTGGCAAGGGATTTTCATGACATTTTGCTTACAATTTTGCATTTGCTTATTTTCAGTTGCCCCTAAGGGCAGGTTCCATAAGTTCTTTGATCTCCCTATCAGCGTTCCTCCTGTAAGTGTCTTCTTGGCATCCCCTGGATCTTTCTGTAGAACATGCATGCAATAAAAATTTTTATTTCAATCATGCGTTTGTCCTGACCATTGAAGCAAAAAGATTGTCTTCTTAAGTTCTTAAAAACATGACCCAAGGAGTCTTCCTAACTTTATCTAGGACTTTGGGTATGATTTTCCTAGCTGAATGGTCTTTTGGAAGTGTTATTTGTGAACTTACATCACAAGGCATAATGGCTGAATGAATGCCAGATGACCCATGAATTCTGGTCTTCCCAAAGCTGTCTCATTGTTTAAAAATCTGTCATCCCAGGATCATCGTTAGGGTCACCTCTTTCATTTGTATCAGTTTGAACACAACATTTTATTCTCCATCAATCCATTACAAATACCCAACAATGTGGAATGAGCCTGTCAGACACTGGTCACACTGAAATTCTGACAACTCAAAAATGTTTTCTTTTTTTCCTTAGCAGAACTTCGGATCAGATTTCATTTTTACACAGGTTAGTTGCAAATGTTTTCTTCTAGAACTCTTTTGCTGTGTTCTCTATCATTGGTTCCCACTGTAGGGGTAATTAGTGATGCCTATATAATTCCATTTTGACCTTTGATGGTCTTAATCAAGTGAAAAAACAAACAAGACAAACAAACCAGAATTGTTAATCAACCCCGAGAAGGCCATCTCTCATTTCTGCTGTCTCAAATCACCTTTGTGGGAGCCATCAGTCTGACAAGTGAAAATAATTAAAGAACATTACCATCTTTACAGTTGCTTCTACAGAAATGCTGGAAATCACAGCTTTCATTCCAAACAGTACAATACCCCTTTCTCACCTCCCTCAAGGCAAGGTTTCCCACACACCTGCCCTCCCCCACTCCTCTACTAGGCATTCCAATAATGATTGCACTCACAGGGTTCCATCTCACTCAGAAGAGAATATAACAGTCATCAGGGCTGTATAACTAAAGGGGTTATCGCATGACTTGCATAAAACTAAAACATATTGCAATTCAGTTAAACATTTAAGCAGGAGCTGAATAAGGAACACATAGAGTTCTTTGAATTAAACTTTAAAATTTTTTATTGGTTATTTTATTTATTTACATTTCAAATGTTATCCCCTTCATAGTTTTCCCTCTGCAAGACCCTATCCCAACCCACCCCTGCTTCTATGAGGGTGCTTCTCCACACACTCACCCACTCCCACCTCACTGCCTTAGCAGTCCCTTAAATTGGGGCATCAGGCCTTCATGGGACCAAAGGCCTCTTCTCCCATTGATGCCCAACAAGGCCATCCTCTGCTACATATGTGGCTGGAGCCATGGGTACCTCCATGTGTACTCCTTGGTTGGTGGTTTAGACCCTAGGAACTCTGGTTGGTTGATATTGTTGTTCTTCCTGTGGGGTTACAAACCCCTTCAGCTCCTTCAGTCCTTCCCCTAACTCCATCATTGGGGTCCCTATGCTCAGTCCAATGGTTGGCTGCAAGCATCTACTTCTGTATATGTTAGGCTCTGGCAAAGCTTCTCAGGAGACAGCTATATCAGGCTCCTGTCAGCAAGCACTTCTTGGCATTAGCAATAGTCTCTGGGTTTGGTGGCTGCACATAGGATGGATCCCAGCTGCAGGGGGAGGTGGGGCAGTCTCTGGATGACCTTTCCTTCAGTCTCTGCTCCTCTCTTTGTCCCTGTATTTTCTTTAGACAGGAACAGTTCTGGATTAATATTTATGAGATGGGTGAATGGCCTCATCCCGCAACCTGGTGTCTCTCTCCCCTTTGTTGGGTATTTCAGCTATTATCATTCCTGTTGGGTCCTGCAAGTCTGTTGCTCTCCTGGCATCTGGGACTTGCTGGTGGCTACTCCTAGTTCCCCATCCCCCATTACGACACACCTCTGGCCCTCTGTACATCTCCCCTGTCTCCTCCCACACGTGATACCTGATTCTGTCCCCCTTTTCTTTCTCCCTCCTCTTTGAATTAAATTTAAAGGATGAATTGAACTTATCTTTTGGAAGCATACACATCCTAGCAGTGAACAAAACAAAAGGACTACCATTTAGGGAGCATCTTCTAAAACTGTTGTAAGAAACAAGCATATTTGTCACAACTTAGGGAGACAAGTGTCATCTCTAGTCTTTAGTTCATAAAACTGAGCTGTAGTCTGACTCCTGTAGATTCCAAAGGCACATGGCTTCCATGGTTAATAAAAAAGTGATGTGTTGGAAAAGAGATAGACTATAAAGTCATAAGACAGGCCGAATTTATCTGTCATGTTATCTTTAACAGGGAGATGATCTATAGAGGAGAACAAATACATGTACCCAGATCAGCTCAGTAAAATAGGCTCTCATTTTATTCCTTGGAATTCAAAGTCAGGAGAAAGAGATTGCAAGCATGTTTTTTCATATACCTTCCTCATTTTCTAAATAGAGAGGTTATCTCACTGGTGTGAAAAACAAGGAAACAGAAGATGACTCAGGCTCATAGGAAGCACCTCAGAACTAACACTACACATCTCAGCTCTATGAGACGTTACCTTGAAATTTGGTTAGAAAAGAGTTGCAATCTCATAAGCTGGTGAAAAAGCACGCAAGACTGAGTGTTTAAAGCCTGGTATCACATAGGTCCTATTATTGTTCGCCAAGTTTAATGTTTACCTATCTCATCCCTTTACCATGCTTTAACCAAGGAGATGGCTGAACTCAAAAGACAGTTCTCAGGGATAACAAATTAGCAGATTGAAAACCACTCCACTAATCTTATAGACTAGATGTAAATGACTAATCCTTCAAATATATTGGGATTGAATCATTGAAACAATTTTATTAGGGTAAGAGCTCTTAATCCATCTTGATTGGAAAGATACCATACGTAATATTGGATCAGAAACCGTGTATAGTAACTGCAGATTCCAGAAGCTGGGACTCACTAAGACAGATCACCTTATGGAATAATCGTTCAGTCTCACCATTAAATTGATAATCTGCCTACAGCATTCATTTGTCTTTCTAGAATCCCAAGTTCTGCCTTTTCTAACAGTATTTATAATACATTGGTTTGATATTTGCAATATGTTTAGCTGCTCTGTCATGTGCACAGTGCATGAATAACAAGCCGAAGGAATTTGAGCATATTTCAACCCAAGAAAAAGATGCAAGTTTTCTTTTTAGTAAATAAGAACTAAGTCCGTTATGATTACTTAATGTCTAACAATTAAGGAGTTTTCATCCTTTGCTTTCCTTGAAACAAATCCAAAAGGCAGTATCATATTACAATTGTTACTCAACTCTGTTTCTCCTGTGAGGAAACTGAGCCATACAAAAAGACAAATAGGAAACAGAATGAGATAGGACATAAAACAAAGCCCTTCTCATCAACATCAGGCTCTTACTGACTGAGTACCCCACCCTGATAGGCAAAGCTTCAAGTAACCTAAATATAAACTATAACGTGTTGAAGTTCCACCAGAAGTACATACACACAGACACGAATATATAACATATAAAATACCTACAGTGTTCTGAACACAAATGGCATACATGAATGCATAAAATCACCTCATATAGGGTATTACATGTTTCAAAGCCCCTGCTTTTATGTTTAAAAACTCATTCGACTTTAACCTAATGAACATTCTGATTTCCCCAAACAAAATTAAAGCACACATTGTAAAGTTCCTACTTGGGAAGCTTTCTACAATGCAGCAATAAAAATCTCCTTTATTTTTAATTAATTGCAGTGAAATTTAAAAGTATATAGTAGAAGTTCCATGGGAAGAGTAACAATTTTGGAAATTCTGATATACCTTTGAGAAATATACTTTTATCTTTTCTTCATCCAAATTATAAAACTGTGCTAGGCGTGAACCAGCACTAAATTTTAGCCCAGAGTGGTTGATAAGCACTAAAAAGTACTGTTTGACTTTATCATTTTCGTCCTTTACAATGTACCAAGAAAGGAAAGCAAAGCCAGTTATAAGCAAAAACAAAAACAAAAACAAAACAAAAGAACCTCCTATGCTTTTAGTATTTAAGGAACAACTGGATACACACACACACACACACACACACACACACACACACACACACACATATATATATATATATATATATATGTATATATATACACACATATATATATACACTGAGGGTATTTTTTGAAACCGCCAAGAATTGCTTCATCCTTTGTTAGTTACATATAGTTTTATAGTGTCATAACTGTTTGCTCCCCAGATTTCTGTGCTAAATACCACCTCAAGGGACACAGGGTTTGCATTGTCAGAAACCTCTGTTCAGCGAGCCTTGCTGCATCTAACATGGTGCTACTATCCTTTGCCTATCTACAGCCAAACTTAATTTTACCCATGACTCATTACTGGACCTTCTCCTGACTTTTGCTTGCATCTTCCGACACAGTATGCCTTCAGACATATCCCATGGAACCAAAGAACCAGAGGGTCCAAAAGCTGGTAGGGATCTGACAGAAACTTCCCATTTTAGATGAAAATAAGTCAGAGTTTACAGAGAAAATATTTTGTTGTAGGCTGTGAACTTAGGAGTGGCTTAAGACTGGACATGGCAGTGTTCACTCTATTGTGTCAGTTATTGTGAGAAGCAGATATAAAGCAAGACACTTTTTGCTTGTCTTTTTGTTTTGTTTTGTTTTGTTTAAACAGGAGGACAGATATAGAATAGAACTATAAGCATGGGTTCCAGTCAGCTCAACGGGGCTCAAAGATAATCTCCACACACAAAGACTATTATTATCAACTGTCAAGGAATTGATATTTAGTACCATTTCTAAATGGCAAATATAGGTTGCACTTCATACAATATTGTATTCACTTAACATTTTCAGATGACGGGGTATGTGCCAGGTGGAATTAATGGTTCCAAGCTCAAAGGAGTGAAGCAGCCAGAATAATCACTTTGCATGAGCAGTAGTATGGAAGAGGGATATCAGAAAAACTCTGAGGAGCAAGAGACAAGAAGTGAATAAGATGAGGCTCGGGATGGTAACAGAGGAAGAGGTTGTAAAGGAAACTTAACGATAAGAATGAGGCCAGAGTCAAGCAACAGTTGATCCAGAAGAACACATAAGGATGTTTGTGAAATCAGTGAACAGGCATACACACACACACACACACACACACACACACACACACACACACACACACAGAGGGAGGGGGGGGGGGGGGGGGGGGGGGGGGGGGGGGGGGGGAGGGAGGGAGAGAAAGAGAGAGAGAGAGAGACAGACAGACAGACAGACAGACAGACAGCATGGCATGGGTACCATTGTGTCTGGAAGTCAGAGGAGAACTTTGTTGAGTAGATTTTGTCTTTCTGCCTTTGAAAGTTTTGGGAAACTGAATTAAGATATTGGGCTTGTGCAGATTGTATCTTCACTCTGATCCATCTTGCTACCCTGAGGCTACCATTTCACCAATGTTTTTGTCATCTTTGAAAAAATTCAGGTGATATAGCTATATGTATTTAATTCTGAGTGTTCTATTCTATTCTATTCTATTCTACTGATCCATGTCTCTGTTTTGTGTCAGGACCAAGCTGCTTTTGTTACCATGAACCTGTGGTGTGACTTGAAGTCAGGTATTATGAAACAACATTGTTTCTTCTGCTCAGGTTGCTTTGATAATCCAGGGGGTTTTACTTATCTACATAAATTAGATTTTTTTTCTGTTTTGTAAACAGATGTGGTATTTCTATGAGGTTTGCATCAACTCTGTAGACTGCTTATAAAATTGTTTCTTAATATTATTTGCAATGTTTTGTCCTACATACTTAGACAGTAAAACAAATCTGGCAAGACCTTTCTGAAATGTCTGAGAAATACTCTACAGCCCCTTTCTTCCCACAGTTAGGCAGTCTTGGCCATGAATAAAGACTTGTAGTAACATGACACTGCCTGGCAGGCAAATTCTGTGGCACATACATGAGTGAATTTGAAATTTCTCTGAAAGGACTCTTCTGTATTAAAAGGTCACTGAACACAACAGAGTTTCAACTGTCTACAGTACCATGCTCTTCTTCCAGCTGACAAATTTCAAAAACATGTGAACGGGGGGATGCTTTGTGTACATTACCTTCACAATGTCATGTTCCTAAGGTACTTGTATGTCTGTCATGTAAGATCATTTTCTGAGACTTGTTCTCTATTGTGTATCCTCTACCTGCCTTTTTTCTCTTTTTCTTTTCCTTTTTCTTTTTTTTTTTCTTTTTTTTTGTTTTGATTCAATACTTTTTGATAAATTCTTCCAGTGATTTACATTTCCAAGTGGCACATCATAAAATGTGTCTTGTGTTTTTAATCCACCAACAGAGGCAGGTTCTGTAACCTTTTCTAAAGCAAAGCTCTTTCAAAAAGATTGCCCAGTCAACAGCTCTTTGCTCTGCCCTTCCTTTAATCCTTGCTTGGCTGTGTGCATTTATCAATATGAAATGCACTAATAGGTAGCTTTCCCGGTTCTGACAAGGGAGAAAAAGTATATCAGCAAGCAGCAAATGACTGGAAACCTTAAGTCTGCTATAATTCATGGTCACTTACACTGCATATTATAAAATGTCACCCACGAAAGGGCACATGATATCCAACACTATACATGACAAACTAGGACACATATTTTCAGAAATTTCAAGAGAAGATGAATAAGCCCGGAACTGCTTCAGTGTTTGGGAAATAATCTGTACCTATTAGGTAAAGGAAGCTCAGGAAAAAAAAAATGTGCACACCAACTGACATATGAAGAAAGAGGTTTATCAAAAGAATTCTAAGATGTGAAATTTTGACATATTCAGAACCAATACAGTTAGAATTACAAAAATAGTTAACTATTATTTAGAGAGTAATTTTAAATCATACAAACAAAAACCTGCTGGAAGATTAGTTTCCAAAATGGTGAAGAAATTGAGAGTTCACCCATTGATTTACATGGATTTAATGATGCTTTAGACAATAATTCCTGTGGTTAAAGAGAGTGCATTTTGCCTCTTCTCCTTTCAGAGACTCTATTAAATATTTATATGCTATATAAATTCCAATTTAAATGTGGTTTTTGCATATAATAAATACAATAACCATCCTGACAGGTAAGAGTAATTGCATAACAATTTAAAAGCATGACCCACAATGACCAACAACCGCCCACCTAACAATCCCATAGTCTCCCAAGATTCACTGGGACCCAAACTTTTAATCATGAACCTGGGAAGACACAGTGAAACTATATGCAAATCATAGTTTCCACCACTAGGAAATCACACTTCACCTTCATGTGATCTTGGGTTATCTTTTCCTGTGTTTCCTCTAGCCTCAGGAATCTCCATTCATCACAGACTTAAAGGCTAAACCACCTTTTAAGATCAAAGGAAGGACATAGAAGGCATCCACTTTTCTTTAAATGCAAGAAGATATCAAACAGGAGAAACATGCCAGAGGACCTGGGAATGCTGTGGAAGGGTACTAAGGTGGGCAACCTGGACACACTGTTAATTTAAGAAACATGTAGGGGAAAAGTTATAAAAATCATGATGTAATAAACAAACTTGAGAAGGTATTGCTACAAAAGAAATAAACCAAGAGTTTTATTTAGAAGATATAGGGAAGAAAGAGTCTTTGAAAACTAAAATGGAGGTTGTTATAATAAGTGAATCAGCAGAAAGAACAGAGATGCTACGAAAGGATTGACGAACACAGACTGAAAGGCAGTGCTACACATTACAAGCCAGGATAACTGGCTAGCTCTCACGGTAGTAGGAGCCCCAGAAAGGGAGAAATAGAAGAGAAGATTTTTAAATGTTTATTATATTTTTCATAAAATATATTTGATCATAATCTTTCCCTTGCCCCAACTCTTGTCAGAGTCTTCTCCATCTTCCTAATTACCTAACTTCATGCTCTCTCTCTCTCTCTCTCTCTCTCTCTCTCTCTTTCTCCCTCCCTCCCTCCCTCCCTCCCTCCCTCTTAATCCTCAGCCCCCACTAAAAAACAAAAATCAAAACAATAGAACAAAACAAAACACACACACACACACACACACACACACACACACACACACACACACACACACACTTTCTCTCTCTCTCCATGGTATCCAATTTGTGTTGGACAACTACACCTGGACATGGGACATGCACTCGAGTGTGGTTGCTGTAACCAGTGACTCTCCATTTGAGAAAACCAAGTTTTCTATTTACATCAGGATCAAATGCAAAGAGCTTCTTGGTTAGGGGTAGAACTTTGGGTCTACTCTACCTAAGATGTGTGTGGTTTCAACTTGTGCAGCTCTTATGTGTGCAACCACAATCTCTGTGAGTTCGTATGTGCATCAGTCCTGCATTGTCTGGAAGACACTCTTTTGTGGAACTCATCTAACACCTCTGGCTCTAACAGAAATGACCAAACCAAATCACCTTTAAGCAAAAGAATACGTTAACCTACAGAGTCTCACTGAGTGCTTAAGTTCAAAGAAATCCATTCTCTCACCGGAAACACTTAAAATGTGACAGAATTATATGATTTCTAAAAATATTTTAGAGAGAAAAAGGAGAACCAAGTTTCAGCTGCTGCCTGACTTCTCAGCTAGCACTGGGTGAGCTGGGTGGCAGAGTTCTTATCTAGGCTATAAGGCAAGGCAGAGAGGTGGGAGTGGGTGAGTGGGTGGGTAGGAGAACACCCTCATAGAAGCAGGAGGAAGGGGGATGTGACAGGGGGTGTCAGGTCGGGAAATCAGGAAAGGTCAAAACATTGGAAATGTGAATAAAGACTATATCCAAAAAAAAAAAAAAAACAAAGTAAACAAACAAAACCCCCCAAAAAACAAACAAACAGAAAAAGAGACTTTGGATTAGATTGTTATTATCTCTCCTCTATAAACACCACAGAGAAACAATGAGACTGAGTATCAAAAGTGTGAACAGGTACTATTAAAAACAAACCCTTATAACCAATTGAGATACTGCACAGCTATGAGAGGAAATAAGAATAAAAAGAAATGTACCTTTCATATACCTTTTCTTGGGAAGTCCTTTTATGATATGCTATAATAAAATGAGAAAAGAAAGTAAGAAGTAGGGAGACATAAAGCATAATATTTAATCAAGAAGAAGAATAAATCTAAACCAAGGGTTTCAGCTATGCCACACACTTAGAAACAGTATCTGTGAAAAAGGAAAAGGGAGACTTTGGTAAGGGTTTTTAATTTGGGTGAGGGAGGGCAGAATAGATGGATGTGACACAGAAAACACATACACATATCTATATCTATATCTATATCTATATCTATCTATCAATATTACAGGATTATTTGTAAGACCCTATTGCTGAAGACAACACATACTCAAGTCATAGAACATAGAAAAAGGAAGCTAGTATTAATCTGGAACCTTCCTCTCCACTGGCTAGTATGTACAATGGTGGACGGTGACATCTACGTAACCAGAGGAGAAAATTAAGCATTTGTCCCACCCAGCTGTGAACTCTATGAGCTACAACAATGGCTGGTCTGGCAAAATATGCTCAGTGTTGTGGATGTGGTAACTAACCACCTTCTGACTGTGTTTAAGGAACATCTACAAGATGAAAGCCATACTTGGCATTGTCATTGGCCCATGAGCCTGAGACTAGATAGGTCACAGCCCCAGAGAAGAGCAGCCTCTTATTCCTCCTATGCTGAAGATACAAAGTACCAAAATGACCCCTAATTACTTTTTATACCCTGAGATTAGCATATCTCTCAATCCTCATCAGAGAAGCTTATTCTTGCAATATATTGCTATCGATGTGGAGACCCACAACTAACTGCTGAAGGTGCAGAGACTAAGAAAATTCACATATTCAACCACAAATGGGATCTATCTATCTATCTATCTATCTATCTATCTATCTATCTATCTATCTATCTATCTATATCACCTACCCACTTCTCCCAAACCTCAGGGATCATTTTGTGAGAGAAGGAAGAAAGGTTGTTAAGATCAAGAGACGGTACATCACATATTTCTAGACATGAGAGGACAGTAGCATATAAGAACTCACAGAGTTTATAGTAGCAAGAACAAGACCTATGCACGCTCAAGCCAGACAGAATCCCTGCAGGGATGGAAGGGGTAGCTATGATGCCCTAGTACTAGCTGAAGAGCCACTGGTAACTGATGAATGCCAGGAGTAAGTTAGTTTTGTCTTAAACATGTGACTTCTGCTAGGTTGACCATGCTCTAGTGGATGGTGACACACCCAAAAATCTACAGTCAACAGCAACTGGATTGTATGGGCTTCAAAACAATTAAGCCACAAAGTTAGGTGGGAATGGAATGGGGGTCAATGTGGGAGGAGTATGAAGAGAGAGATGCATGTGCTCTAAACATACTTTGAGAATTTGTCAGAAATTAATAATATATATATAATTAATTTATATGGAGATATGAATAAAATACAAGAAATTTTGTTTACTCTTTTTTCTTTTTTCTTCCTGTTTACTCTTAAGTATTAATAAATGTCACTGATTTGAACATGAATTTGAGGACATTTTCACTGATTCCTTAAAACATTTTTATACGCATGTCTTTATACCATCTATTCATCTACATCTAAAATGTCTCTATTTATGTAGAGATATATACAAATATGGGTATGATATACATACAGATGTGAGTAATATATACATGACATAATATTAAATGACATTTATATGGTCATAAAAATATAAATACTGTTTGTTGTTCTACTTTTAACATTAAACTTTAGGCAAGGATTGTGCTGTACTTTTAGCATAGAATACAAGTCTCAATAATCTAAAATGGGGAAAGAGAGGCTGATAAAAAACCTAATATGAAGGGAGAAGATGTTGGAGAAACTATGTCATTTTAATATCCCACTGTCATCCTATAGGAGCAAGAAACTCTTACAGATTCCTAGAGTAAGGAAAAGCTTAAAGTTGTATATTCCTATAATAAGAAAAACATTAATGCTTATAGCCCACTCATAGGAGACCATTAGATGGGTAGTCAGAGAGTTTAAGGTAACAGAAGCATTCCTGACTTAAATTAAACAGTGAACTGTCAGAATCTGGAGCCAAGAAACTACTGACTCCGCCACTAGATTATCTAACATAAGAACCAGTGTTTAGAGATTAATATTGAAGAGATACCTCGAGGCAACGATAAGGGTTCTGAGAAACACAAGGACTCTTGCTTCCTATTGGTAGCATTTAACTGTGATTTAATGTGTTCATTGTTATGCCATACTTTACTTTAAAAATGTGTTTGTATAAAATGTCTGTATAATGCTATACAGTAGTGATTATTGAATACTTTCTTGTGAAACATACTAATTATACTACCACTGATATAAATCAAGTGCTTATTATATATGTTCCATATGTTACATTAGTTACTATAATCATATAGAATTACAAGTCTATGGAGTTTTACTTTTTAGGTTTTTTTTACCACTTTCCCTATAAAGTTTTACAAAAAGTAATTAAGTAATCAAGACATTCTGATCCTTGCCCATGTGCAGTTTTGCTTTTCTTGAATTCACAAAGCCCAGAGAGGAATAAGTGCAGGATTCTGTAAGGATGAGCAATGTGCCACTCATGGAAAGGAAGGCAATGAGCCCAGAAATGCAAGGAGACATCAAGATATTTGCTTACTTTGCTATTCAGCCACATCCTTTATCTTTGTAGACTTTCAGCTTTAGAACCTGACAGGTACTTAGATTATATTTATTCAGAAAGAGTGAAAAGTTCAAAAGGATTGAACTGATCCTTAACCTGGTGACCTCGAGGACAGAGCATGTTTATCCAACTAGGCTCTTGAAGTAAAAGGTTTAAGAACTTGGGGTGGTGGGGGAGGGGAACATCAGTGGTTTAAAAAAATATCCCTAACCAGGAACATTGTAGTGAGTCCTCTTGATGCATTTTGTTTGGACAAATTCATACCCAGTGGCCCATGTTAATGAGGTGGCAATTAAATCACACACCAAGTCAGGAGCCGAGGGATGGCTTTTGGACAAATGTTTACTGTTCTGGGTCATGTGGAAACCTTTGAACCTTTGTGAAGTTCAAATATGCATGACTCTCCCCCAGGATTATGTTCGACACAAGATAAAGAAAGGGTGGCATTTAACTGTCAACTAGGATGCAAATCACCAATTTTGTAAAATTTTCTTATTCAGAATTCTTGAACTCCATGTTTTTCTCTAAAAGGAGATTTATTCATACAATTTATAGATGATAATCACATTGGTTTTCAAAGGAATTGATCAGTTTTGCTCACACATTGAACACTGAATGGGATTGTTCTGATCATTTGCATCTTTATTGCCAAGTACAGGATCCTTTTACTAAAATTTACTTAATTGCATTCTATTTATTTATTTACTTTGTATGTGTGTGTGTATGATTGGAGATGGCGCATGTGCCATGTAAAAGCCAGAGGACAACTTAACTTTCAGGGTATGGTTATCTTCTTAGGTAATCAGGCTTTACAAAATGAGCCTACAGAGTCATTTCCTGGTTCAACCCTGACACTTCTATTCACAGGGACCCAGCAATTATGTGTATGTCTCCAGTTGTCCAGGTAGACATGGTGGTAAATCCTAGAGCTATTCATGAAATATTCCAAAGACCAATGGTAATGGGTGCATTAATAAATGCTGAGAAATACATCCATTCTTCATAGCATATTTCTACTTCCTCTGTACCAGGAGAGTCTAGTGTTTAACTTTGGAGAAGCTTTTTTGTTCAAAAAAAATACCTATTTTCATTTTCATGTGAACTATCTTGAGATGTCTCAATGTTATTAATTCACTCTGGATCTCACGTGGCAACTTAAGCCATTTGAAGAAAACAAAGACAAGAAATGATGGTCTTGGTGCCAAGGGGCTGCAGGGGATTAACTTAAGGGTTTAAAATTAATATAATTATACAAATTATATATTACAGACAAACAAATAATATGACTAAACAAGTATTCTTTAGACCCATTATCTAAATATATTTGATTTGAACATGTGTAAATATGTGAATAAACAATATAGAGACACAATATTGGGGCTTCAGGGTTGAGTTTAGATGGACAAAGAATGCACTAGAATAAAGCCCATTGGAATGTATTCCCTCTGGCACCCCCCCACCCCCCATTTTGAGGAGTTGGTCAGGAAAGCAAAGCAAAAGGAAAACTAGGAACACTTCACCTTCCAGTTTGACCCTGGGAGTAAAAGGCTTTCAATGAGGTCAGCTTTACAAAGGACAGATATTAAAACCAGCTTAGCTGCCAAACAGAATTTATATTGACTTATTTCCACTGCACTGAATCTTTATTTTCTACCAACTTTCAAAAAAGTTGGTAACTGGGGCCATTCATCGATGGGGAAAGAATAGATTTGTCAAGCCAACCTGAGTATATTCTCATTATATGAATGCATTTATTATTATGAATGGATACTTCAGTGATCTCATTATCATTTGGACTTCCATGGCATTTGTCTGTAGGGAGAGGATTCTGTGAAGGGTTTTTGACTTGAATACACTGCTTATTTAGCAGTTTTAATTTTCATTGAAACATTTAAAAACTTAACAATATTAAGTACAATATTAAATACAATAAGTGAGACTTCATTAATATGAATCTGATTCTGAAAGAGGAATCCAAGGGTCTACCTAGTCTGGTAACACAAGCACAGTTCTCAGCTGCAACCCTAAGGAATTTCGACCCTAACGAGTGTTACCAAGAAAAATGCCATCATGCAGACTTTATTTGGGCATCTAGAGCCAGGCAAGCCTTTCTGTCTCTAAGAGTTATAAGATATGAGGAAAAATATATTTTAGGCAGAAAATGAACCCACAGCTAGCCATTCACACCAAGAAAATGTGTCAAAACATGTATTTGCCTTCCCATAGGCTTTGTGACAGGTTGCAGAGAGAGCAAAATAATAGACCCAGATTACATAATGTGCCAAATGTGGTTATAGTAACTTTAGTCTCTTCTATATTTGTCTTCTGAGTAATATTTGGCCTAGCTGTTATCTCTAAAACAGTAGCTAGCTTTTCAGCGGAACTACATTTACAGAAATGACATGAAGGCAAAGTGCAGCCAAGTCCCATAAGCACTGAGAAGTCTCTTAAGCTTAAAAGAAGTCCACTATATTTAAAGGCAGATGCCTTAACTCTGAGTAGAACTTATCAGTGGCTAACAAAATCTTTGCAATTAGCAGCATATTTGATATTGAAGTATATAATGTGGTAATATAATGGACTTCAAATGTTTTACACACACACATACGAGAGTAAATTATATCTCTCAAACCTATCATGGAAGGGCATGGCAATGGTAAACTTTTATCAAGGTTGTGTTTGAGTTCAAGAACATTTGAAGAAAAGCAACTTTTCAGCCAGCTAGTTCATAGCATGGGAGTTGAGGCTTGGCAGGGGTGGAATAGGCAAATTTGAGGCAGGAGATATTTGAGTTCCATCAACCTGAGACAGAGATTATACTTAAAACACAAGGAAACTTCAGGTGACGCAAACAACTTCAGGTGCCAGAGTGTTCATAGTTGCTGAAATGCCGTAATGACTTCTAAGATAGCAACAGGCTTAACACTATAAACAATAACTGAAGAACAAAACAAAATGGAGTTTTTAGATTTTTCTAGAGTTTTGCACATCATCGAAATACTTTAAAATATTACTAAGACAGGCATTTGCAAAGCTATGGAACTTAAAGCTTGAATGATAGCTGCAGGACACAACTGCATCCCTTTGCACACTTCTTGTATATTTAATCCTGAGAGTTTTAGCTGATGTCTTTAAGGATGCAGAATCAAATATGCTGATTCATGGCCTCAAAGAACCCATGTCACATAATGCTCTTGAATTACCATTATCACATAGCATTGTATTCCATTAGACTACTGGATATGGATTTCTCAGTGCACTATTATCTAATTTCCTCACTCTGTTTTGTATACATCATGATTTACTTTTAATGCAGTCATGTGCATAAAGGACGGTTCTACCAGTTCCTTTTTTGGGAATAGAAGAACATGTTTAGAAGTAGCCAGAAGAATATACAGTAAGTATGGTCATATTCAGTGGTCTAGTACTGTATGACATATGGCCTTTTTATATTGGTGCTTTAATGCTCATTGTGTACTCCTGAATGATATGATCATTTTTGTTTTATGATAATAGCTAATAATATTAGGTGACTATCATTGTATGAAAATATCACACTACCAAAATGTGATCTATATGTGAAATATGCATGAATAGGATATGAGTTTCAGCCTGAAACAAGAATGCAGTTACAGAATAATGGATAAAACTGGAGGTCATCAGGTGAGATAAAATTGTATGTTTTCTTCTCATGTGCAGACTATAAGAAGAAAGAAAGGCACGAAAATAAAGTAGGAAATACTAGGCTGTAGAAGGAGATAGAGAAACTGGGATGGGAGAAGGAGAAGAAAGAATAGTTGTGATTTCCTCCCAGAGAAGAATCTGTGCTTGTTGCTGTAAACCTAAGGTAGAAAAGACTGCAGGACCTAGAGCATAACTGAGTAGGGTACTATTATTTAGCAAATCGATGCCGCAACAAATCTCTCTATTGATACCCATGCCACTCTCGGTTTTAATCAGAAAAGTCTTTTTTTTTTTTAAATTTTATTTTATTAGATATTTTCTTCATTTACATTTCAAATGCTATCCTGAATGTCCCCTATACCCTTACCCCCACCCTGCTCCCCTGCCCACCCACTCCCACTTCTTGGCCCTGGCGTTCCTCTGTATGGGGCATATAAAGTTTGCAAGACCAAGGGGCCTCTCTTCCCAATGATGGCTGACTAGGCCATCTTCTGCCACATATGCAGCTAGAGACACGAGCTCTGGGGATACTGGTTAGTTCATATTGTTGTTCCACCTACAGGGTTGCTGACTCTTGCCAGTGAACTACAGAGACTCATGGCTGCTGGAGCTCCTGAGTGAATATGTCAGTGATGAGAAGAGCAACGCCCAGCCTCAAACCAGACATTTTCACTGTGCCCCTGCAAGGTACAGGAAGCATCAGAGTGGAGAAGTGGAAAGAATGCCAAAGACAGAATGTAGGGAGAAGGGCTATATAATGTCATTTTCTGAGGAAGCACACCCATTGCAACACTAGCTTTATAGTAGCTATTGATGTGTGCACTGGGTCTCCATAAGAATAGACTCATCAACAACCAGGCTCAGGAGGACCCACCTTACTGATTACTTATTAAAGATTCAGGAGAATGTGGGGTCATTACCTTCAGTTGTGTACCTACTGGTAACCCAGTGAGACTCCAATGGATACTTCCAATCCAATGGTGACACGGATGACCCTGGCTAAAAATAAATGGATCTCAAAACAAAGCCAGAAGTCATAAGTCTTGGAAAGGGGCTGGTAATGACAGGGAGGGAATCAATCAAAATGAGGAAAGAAACACAAGGGAGAAGTGGAAGGGGAAGACATTGAATACATGCATGAAACAATCAAAGAAGACAATCAAGAAGAAATGCTAGAAGATGGTTTTATAATTATTATGATCATCATACATTTGGAATGGTGTTTATTGTGTATGTAAGTATGTATGTATGTATGTATGTATGTATGACTATGTTCATAAAATGTACAATTATTTGTCAATTTGAAAGAAAATAAATGAAAGAGCTCACTAAACCAAATGCCAATAAAGGAGAGCACCAAATATGAGCTTAGAGCATATTAATAAAGCATATTAATAAACTGCCTGCAGTTCCTCTTTCTCCAGGAGCTTCATATTCCATCCCTTTCTCAATCCTGAAGATTTTCCTGAAGCAATTGTGACAACCACTGCTACACTATGGGAAACACTTTTCTCTGAGTTTTTGTACTAAATTTCATTCTAGGCCAAGCATATCCTTGACTACTTGTGTTTTCATTAGTAAAAACTTATATAGTTCTGTATTTATTGACTCCTAAAAAAATTCTTTTTTCTGATATGATAAATTTCTGCTATAACATTAATGGCAACAAAGGGGCAAAATTGTAAGAGAGGGTAAAAGTGATTTAAATATATGATTATATGGAAATAGCATAATGAAACCCTTTGTGTGGTTATTATATAAAGATGTAAACCTTTTAAGATTTAGTTATTTTTATTAAGTATGCTTCTGTGTATCTGTGTAGATTTTGGGAACTGAACTGTTAGATCCTGTCTATCAGAGTGTGTATATTCACACATACACATATGTACACATAATGTAGCACACATGCATATGTTTCTATTTTAAGTAGTTAAATGATTTAGTGATGAATAATTGCCTCTTCATACAAATGACATAAAAATGCAGAAGCATCATACTACATACAGATTACTTAGCTCAACAGGAAAACAATTCCTGAACCGCCTAAAAGAGTTTCTGCTCACCACGATGCCTCATAATTCATTTTGCTCATGGATCTAACCTACTAGACACAGTTATAACAACAGAGATGCAGTTAAAAAGCCCTTAGTGATTCACCTTTAATCTTTGACCCTCAAGATGTCTGTCACTCTTAATACATGAGGTCTCTCTGTGGTATTAGCTGACATGTTTAACAACTAAACACATCACACCAGAGGCCACCCAGCAGTGTAAATGATGAAAAGAGGTTTGATTCCCAAACTCTGACCCCCCCCCCCATATCCTAGTTGTTCAGTTCAATTCTAGCATAACAGTTACACAGAGAGGAGCAGCTCGGTATCCCAGGGGTGTGACACTCACCCCAGAGAGTTCCTGGGACTTTTCATGTTAACTTTACTAGAAATTTCATTTTATTAATTTACAATTCATACATTTAATGTGAACTTGGAAAGTGAAGCGGACATCCCCCTCACACACCTTACTGTCAACCATGGACATGGAGTGCTGTACAACGCCTTTTACCAAGGACAACGTACAGGTAACCCATAACCTTTGCAGATAAATGGCTTCCCAAATTGATCAGTATTTATCAGGTCTTAGGCTTCTATTGTTCACTCTTATTCTCATATGCTTTCATAAAAAAAATGTGGTTTTTTTTTTTCTCTGAAAGAAAAATTTGCTCTGGGTTCACCTCCATGTGTGGTAGAAAGACATCAGAAGTTAGACATCAACAGTCAAAGCTAATGTGGGGACCATGGCACTAGCACAAACAGTACCCACATCTTTATCTCACTTAATATAAACATAAATGGAGAACTCCAGAGCTCCGGGGATGTCTGCCGTGAGTAGGTTATCCATTGGGCTGAGATAAAACTGAACTATGTAAAATTATGACAAGCTGACTGTAATATAGGATTTTTTTTATCTTGCTAGTTAACACTTCCCATTGACCACAAAAGCAAACAATTTGCCCTCTTTCAAATGTGTGCATGTGTGTCTCTTTGGTCTTAAGTTGTTCACTGAAAGTTAGGTTTCTGTACCATAGAACTGCTAGAATATAGAATATAGACACTTAAATCTCTATGTAAGAGGAATAATTCCCAAACTGATTTATAGATTTGAAAGTATAAAAGAACCACAAACTAGTGCAGCACAAAGTTAAACAAACATACAACTGCCTTAATCCACTTAAGCTGGTAGAACAAAATACCACCATCCAGGTGGCTTATAAAAAGTCATGTCTTTCTCAGAGTTCTTGAGGCTGCTGGGAAGTCTAAAATTAAGGCCCTGGTTAATTCAGCATCTGGGAAGGGGTTATTGTCTAGCTCATAAACAGTGCCTTCTCACCTTCGCAAACCCTACCTAAGCAACCGTGATGATCAGGTTTCAGCAGATGAATCTGGGTGAACATGAACAGTCACAACACCATGCTAATCATAGGAGTGCCGCAGAGACAGGCTGTGAAGTACCTCTCCCTGTGGGATGCTCTCCTTGGTTCTGGTTCTAGTATCTTATTACCACTCTGACATCCCCCCAAGGCATTGCGCCTCAACATCTGAAGGCCTTCTACACTGCCTTGATTCTCTTGTTTTTTTTTTTTTTTTTTTCTGCTCAGTTCCACGCTGTTTCAGTCCTAGCAACATTTCAGTGCACAGAAGAAGATGCAAAGAGAGGGTCCGGCGACTCCTATTCCCCTAAGATGCCTCCACTGCCCAAGATTCCCACTGCAAACACAAGCATTTTTTCCCCACTTAGAATCCTACGTCCTAAGGATCAAGTCTAAATTATATAGCAGGTGATAAAACAGAGATAACTTGAGTCAGCCTGTTAGCACACACCTTTAATCCCAGCACTCGGGAGACAGAGGCAGGTAGATCTCTGCCTTCAAGGCCATCCTGGTCTACAAAGTGAGTTCCAGTTCAGCCTCATGAACTATGAGGCTACCCAGAGTAACTCTGTCTGACAAAAAGGATAAACAAACAAAGAAAACAAAACAAGAAGTAACAACAACAAAACCAGAGATAACTCACTGGCAAGCTTGCTGACATTTCCTCTCTCAAATCCTGTGGCTCTGGAACAAGAACTATTCTTCAATGCTGAACAACCCTTGACAGATCTCACATACATGATCCTGTGTTTTTCTCCAGCTGTCTTTGCTAACATATCTTTGATTCTCTGTAGACGTAATTCTTTGATGAGCTTCATCTCTTCTGATGCTGACACAATGTTTGAGTTAGATGCCCCTCTTTAGGCCTTTTTTTTTTATCATTATCAACTCATGTAATACTCTGAAGCCCATATTACCTCCTCATTTCTTTGTGAACTACCATGACATAATCTGTTCCAAGTAAAGTCCCTGTATCTTCTTTTTCAAAAAAGGTTTACTTATTTTTTACTATTATGTGTATTTATAATTATATATATATGTGTATATATGCATATACATACATACATTATACATATACACATACACACATATGTATATGTATGTGTATGTATATGATGTATACGTATATGTATATGTATATGTATATGTATATGTATATGTATATGTATATGTATATGTATATGTATATGATGTATATGATGTATATGATGTATATGATGTATATGATGTATATGATGTATATGATGTATATGATGTATATGTATATGCATATCTCAATCAACAGCTCAAGGCCTTCTGCATGTTCCTGATATTCCCTTCTATGCTGCCTGCTGTTTCATGCTGCCCCAGCCTACTAAGGCACCAATGCATCAGCCAAGATGTCTAGATTTTCTACTCTTCTCAGATATTTTCACTGCTTAAGAACCTACACGCACATGCGACTCTCTCTCTCTCTGTGTGTGTGTGTGTGTGTATGTGTGTGTGTGTGTGTGTGTGTGTGTGTGTTACTCATAAATTTTCTGACCTGCAAGTGCCAGACAATTGTGGACTCAGGGCTGGGCTGGGGAACAATGAATGGGATTAAGGCTCTGTGTTCTGCACAGTTATCTCATGGAGAGATAACTTGTCTGTATGTGTGGAGGGTGTGTGGGCACTGCCAGGCCTTTCCAGGACACTCTTTGAAGGAAAACTTGCTAATCAATTTGGACTTCCTCTCCTGTCGGTCTGAAATGGCTATTTTTTCTGCCTGTGATTTTCAAATAACTATTTGGCAATTTTCTATAATGAAAAGGAATGACCAAAATTTCAGAATTGACAGACACTTTGCAGTAGGGCTCCCAAAGAGGGGGGGGGGACCCTAACTCACTGAAAGGCTGATCATATCACACTGCTGCCCAGTGCCTTCCTGATCATTATTATTAGCTAGAATGAAGAGAAAACATGTTCTATTTGTTCATCTTCTATCTTTGGTGCAAACAGATATTGACTAACCTGCTGCCTTTTAATTTTTCTCCTAGACAATGTTCTCTTTTATTGTTGGCATTATGGGTCACTTTACCTTATAATCTACTCTGTTGTAACTCCTTTATGCCAGTCACCTCATTTAACTTGCATAGTAACTTGTCTGGAGAGACAGTGTAGAAATAATTCTGTTTGAAGATAAGGAGATCTTTGTCATCCACGTTGTAATAAGACATTGCCTCTTTCTTCCTGTAAGATTTACATGGAGGCTAGCTCTCTTCTTCATGGATGAGGAACTTCTTTAATTCCATGACCATTAATTCTTGGACTCCAACGTATTTCCTTCGGTATTGAATATTCCAAAGCAGTGGAGAGTCTGAGCCAGGACAGGGAATTTGGAGTTGGATGCAGGTTGATCAGAGGGCCTGCGGCAACCTTCAGTCTCAGAAATTCCCCACTTTAGGTTTGTAAAGCCTCAAGAAACCATGGTCACAACGGAGAGTCTTACTCTTGGGTTTTCTCTCTGACATCCTATAGATACCCCCTTTCCTTTAAAGAAAATGACAAAACTTTTATACTCAAAATATTAGGATAAACCAATGGTCATATATTTACTATTATTTCATGTGGTTCAAATTCACATTTTACTGGTAGTAAAAAAAAAAAAAAAAGCTATATTTTTTTCCTCAAGCTGATGCTTAAACTGAAGCTGGTCAAATTTGTAATAGCTCATCAGCAATTTACCAGAAGATTAATGAGAGAGAGAAAAGAAAAAAAAAAAAAAGCCGGAGGTTTGAGATCGCACCATCTGCCTATACCAGAGCTTTCAACTCCCACAGAAAGGACCAGAATGTAACTCCCAGATGACTGGAGTCTAATCACAACTGCATGGAATTTGCTTCATATATGTCACAAATTTTTCATGAGTTCAGAATAGTAATGCTTAGGGAAGGCTTAAAAACTGGCCATGTCTGACACCAAGCCTTTTGGTCGCATGAATAATCCATTTCTCAGGGTTTCCTGGTTTCTGGAGAGGCTTTTACAGCATTAAAGCTGAGCAAATATTTTGCAAATGAATCTGGCCCTAAGTGATCCTGTGTTAAATTCAGATCATTAGTGGGAAAAGTAGCTGCCTCTCATCTCAAGAGAAAAGGCTTGCTGGGCTTGGAGTTCTTTAAATATTGACCTGGAAAAGAACAGCCTGATCCTGAAGAAAAAATTAGGAATGTGTGACCGAGACAGAAAGTTCTTTTCAACCTTCCGCTGGGCTTCTTTAAAACCATTTCTAGCAGTTAAGACAATCCTAGGGGAGACGATGTCTTCATAGTCTGATAAGGGGTTCATGTCCAAAATATACCAGGATCTCAGGCGATTTAACAAGAAAGCAATAACTAAATAAGTTACCAGGGACCAGTGAGAGGGCTCAGCCAGTAAAAGGTGCTCGCAGGAAAGCTTTACAACCTGAGTTTGATCCCTGGTACCTACCTACCCAGATGTCCCTCAACAGAGGAATGGATACAGAAACTGTGGTACATTTACACAATGGAGTACTACTCAGCTATGAAAAACAATGAATTTATGAAATTCCTCGGCAAATGGATGGATCTGGAGGATATCATCCTGAGTGAGGTAACCCAATCACAAAAGAACTCACATGATATGCACTCACTGGTAAGTGGATATTAGCCCAGAAACTTAGAATATCCAAGATACAATTTGTAAAACACATGAAACTCAAGAAAAACGAAGACCAAAATGTGGACACTTCGCCTCTTCTTAGAATTGGGAACAAAACACCCATGGAAGGAGTTACAGAGACAAAGTTTGGAGCTGAGACAAAAGGATGGACCATCCAGAAACTACCCCACCCAGGGGTCCATCCCATAATCAGCCACCAAACACAGACACTATTGCATATGCCAGCAAGATTTTGCAGAAAGGCCCCTGATATAACTGTCTCTTGTGAGGCTATGCCAGTGTCTGGCAAACAGAAGTGGATGCTCACAGTCAGCTATCAAATGGAACACAGGGCCCTCAATAGAGGAGCTAGAGAAAGTACCCAAGGAGCTGAAGGGGTCTGCAGCCCTATAGGTGGAACAACAATATGAACTAACCAGTACCCTGGGGGATCTGCTTGGTTGATATTGTTGTTCTTCCTATGGAGTTAGAAATCCCTTCAGCTCCTTCAGTTTTTTCTCTAACCCCTCCATTGGGGTTCCTATACTCAGTCCAATGGTTGGCTGTGAGCATCAGAGTTTTGTTTTTAATCAAAGAATATCTTTATTCAAACTTAACTCCTGAAGGAGGCTTTATTGGTTATAATACTTTTCTTGACAGTTCTAGTTCTCTGGCAAATTACATTGTGCCATCTCTTCGTGACACATGAGTCATCTGATATCTTCCATTATTTAATGATGTTTTTCTTGTGTTACAATGCACCATCTCTGTTGTTCTCAGAAGTTCTTTAATCCTCTTCAGTTTTCAACAATGAATCGTTTCTGAGAATATATTCTTTTCTTTTTTATTGTGTTCAACGCTTCTTGAGCTTGTTGAATATCTGGACATATCTAATTTGGGACGCTCTCAGCTATTGGCCCTTCAAACCCAGGTATGGCTATTGTATAGTCAAATTGTATAGTACCCTTTCTGTTCTCATGTGTTTCCAAAGATATGACTGTTCAATTTTCTTCTCATTACATAGTAATGAAATGTACATCCATTATTTTGACATCATGTCTTTCTGTTTCTTGTAGAATTTCTTCTACTCAATTTATTTATCTTTAAATTCACTAATTCTTAGCCAACTTCATCCTATAGTCTTCAACTGATTTACTTTTAATTTCGGTGATTTTACATTTTTTTTTAAATATGACTAAATATCCTCATCTCTTTTGTTGTCATTGTGACTTTCTCTTTCGCTTAATTCATCTAAAGTATTTGCCTTTACCCATTGGGGCCACTTTATAACAGGTGATAAGAATCAGACACAGGATGCCAAAATCTGGCATTCAGCATTGTATTACAAGAACTTTCCTAGTTCTTGGCTTGCTGGACAATCTGGATTGTGTCATGCTCACTCTATGATTTATGTGATGAGATCTTTTTACGTTTGATGCTGAATGTTGTCTTTGTGTTCTTACTCAGAGAATTAGTGCAGGGAAGTGCAGCTCACATGTCCTATGGCATTTGTTTTTGTGATTAGTATCCTGTAGTCATTGCTGCTTGTCTTATTTCCAGTCTTGAAGTCTTTCAGTGCAATTACTATATCCTGGTTGTCACCCAATATGTTTTGCCACTCCCTAGCCTTATTGGTGACATGTCAAAGTTTATTTTTCAAAGTCTTCTAAAAGCTATCTAGGATCAAATATACTCATATGCAATTTAAAGATTAGAACAGACTCTCTTCAAAGTAGCCTTCTGAGATCCTCATTCTCAGCAACATCTTAGGTGCTGTTTTGTTACCTCCGACTCATGTTCTCTGTTCTCCAATGAGAAAGCTGTGTGTGTTCTCTGTCCTCTCCATTGCAAACTCTTTTCATTAGTCTCTTGTTGCAGACCAAGGCAGGAGACACAGAGAGAAAAAGGGGTCTTTATAATCTCCCTGATTAGAAGCAATGTCTTCCTGGGAGTTTGGCAGTTGGGAAATCTCTGAGTTACCTGATATGCTTCTTCTGGACTTCTTAGTCACAATTCAAATTTTACCAAGTCAAGCCTCAGTGTCTTCAGAGGGGAATTGTGGGGATGGGTGGCGAGGGATGTGAGAAATGGCTTCCACCTTCTGCTATATTGCTAACTACTTCTTCTCATTCTATCTGCTATTGTTGACTCTATAGACCTCTAGTAGAACTTAATGCAAGCACTTTTTTTCCAATTTCAATATTATTTTCTCCATGTCAACTAAAGCATAGCTTCATTAAAGAGTTTTGAGTAAAAATATACTATAATAAATGTGAGAATTGAAAATATCAACCATATTGTTTATTGCTTATTGGTTGTGTGGGTAGAGAAAGTTACTAAAGAGATATAAAGTATCCAATCTTTGAGTCTTTATTCATCAACTTTAGCCTTGACAAGCTTTTACTTAGTACTTTTTCCTATTAATCTGTCACAAACTATAAAGCAACCTACTAAAACAACTGAGTTTGTTATATTACAAAAATATTCTCTAAAGTTAATCTGACTATATATATATATATATATATATATATATATATATATATATATATATATATATTCCAATGATACCAGGAGTTTTAGAGAAACATCATTCATATGTACACAAGAGTAATAACAGCACCATCCAAAATTGAATTCAATTTTAAGTTCCTGTCTTTTCACCAGGAATAAACCTCAGATTGCTTCTGTCTACTCATCTATGTCGAAGTAGTTCCTAAATAAAGGACATCATTCCTAAAGACTGGCCACTTTCAATGTTTAACCATCACTTCTAAGCAAACCTCTTGGTGCTTAAGTCTAAATTCTAAATTTTATCACACACTAATAATAAAAGGATTGATTATGTATTTTAGATATAGCCAATTCTCTACTTCAACTGCCCTGAAATCAGGCTTTCCAGAATTATCAGTTGACAATATTTGTATTTTCAAACCAGAATGAGCTACTCTAAAGCACAAGAAAGAATTTAGCTATTAATTGATAAGCTACTTATGACACCTTAAATTATGTAAATAATGGTGAACAATGTAAATTACTTAAACCATGTAAATAGCTGCCCACTTAAAGCAATAACTATGAATCTGAAATGTCTAAGACTATCTGTGAATGCCTCAGGATGACTCTGAGAATTATTAATGTTATAGAACCTAAAAAGATTGTTTGTTCATTTATTTCTAAATGTTTTTTCTTCTCCCTAAATAAAATCTGTTATTCAATTCTGGACTCTGGTTCTTGCCAAGGAGTCAGACCCTGGGCTTTAATAGTGACTAGAAAGAGTCTTTTTTTTTTTTAAGTTTGGAGGATGAGTTCCTTTCAAAATGAGTGCCTGGACCAGAGAGGGTGCTTAATAATGATTGTTGAATTAGATACATTTGTAAAATACATAATTTTGGACAAGGTTCCACTTTGAACATGTACCTCAGCATCCTACAGCAAATTATGTGAAAACTAGAAACCATGCAATTTCTATAACAATTGTACTAAAATAGAAAACACAATAAACAACCCTATGTTTGCTTTCTTGTTTTTCAGTTCCTTAATGCAGGTTCCATGCTGAAGCATCCAAGAGGCTAAGGTAGTTTGTCCCAGTAAATGTTGTAATGCTCCCATCTATTAAACCCATGAAATTAAGTAAAATTCATTGATTTAGGTTATTTGAGAAGAAAGTCAAAATAATAACCAAAACTAAGAGAAACAAAAGCAGGCTAAGCATCTATAGAAGGATGTCAGCAAATAATCTTAGTTGTTTTTGTGGGGGTGCTATAGCTCTGTGGATTATTTCTTATGATTCTACAAACAAGACAATTGATACATAAATAAGATATTATATAGTAAGTAAAGCCTAAGAAGAGAGTGGAATATTAATGAAAAACAAAACAAAACAAAACAAAACAAAAGAAAAAAAAAAAACACTAGGCATAGTGTTTAGCTTTCAGAGCTGTAACTTCAACACAAAGAAAAGTAAGTGTCTTAGACTTGGCAGTACCTCCCGAACTACTCATCCCATGCTGGCTTCTTGGTCAGCATCCAAGGCAATGCAAAATTCTACTTGGGATATTTCTCACCCTTAAATGCTCAGTTTAGAAGGCCCACGTTATATTTAATGTGGTCCTGAACTGGAGAAATGCCTACAGTGAGCAGAGTGTTCTTCTTACATGAGAGCGAAATTAATTTGAACAACAGTTGGGGCTAGTCTCCTTTCCATCAGCCCCAGGCAGGATGCAGATCCACACTGCAGGCCTGCCTGCTCTCGCACCACCAAACTCTCCCACAGCCCATAGCCTTTGGGACAGTAATACGAGCTCCTAAATATTCCTTCTTTCCAAAGCTCACATTGAATCAGAATTTTGAAATTTAGGTTCCTATTTTCATAATTAGACACTGTGTGGGAACAGCCAATTTATTTGGTATATGTAAGTACTTGATGGACATTTTTCATTTCATCTAAATCCCATTAGAAACCAAAATAAAATGTGATAAAAAAATATTAGAACATAAATTATGATATAGTCACCATCAGAGTATAAGTTCTTGTCATGTGTGCACCTAATTCTGCATAGAGCAGAGTTCAGTAGATACAAACCTGTTTTGTGCAATTAAATATGAAGAAGTTTGCTGACTAGTTATAAAGGAAACCCTACCATAAGAATCCCAGATACTGCCTTGCCATCTGTAGAAGCCTAGCTTTGCAAAGGGAAAGGGATACATCAGCAGTGTGGGGAAGTGGGGGTGGGGGGGGGGGGGGTGGAGCACTACACATAGTGCAGGGAAGAACTATCGCCTTACGAGCAATGAGGTGCAGGCGCAAGCATCTAATCTAAAATCAGTCTGGAGACACGATGCAGCTTCAGTCTTAATCATCTTTGGAGGAGCCCTCATTGATACTCACAAAAGCTGGGGACTTGGGGAAGACCATCTCATCATCTTTGCTAGAGACGTGGATCTGAGGTGTTAAGCCGTACAGTCTGAGAAGCTGCGTCCTGGGACACAGACGCTGTCATACTAGCAGTGTCACAAGATGTTCCTAACACAGAGGTTGAGCCTTTGTCCTAGGCTCCACCAGGTCATAGACCCATCCCAGTATAATGGCTGCTGTCCATTAGGAAACAATCCAGAAACTTACAAAACGGTCTTAATGTAGCATTGAGGGTGTCCATTGTTCTGCTGGAAGGCCTGACAAAGATTGGTCATCCAGAATAGAATACCTGTATCTCTGTGCTAGCAGGTTAACTGTGCTATGGCGTGGGAAAGCTTTCGTTTTATTTAAAAATATATCACTGACTAGAATTAAGTTTTTTCAAAAGGAAAGATCCTCATTTCATTTTCATGTGATTCTCTTCCTCACTCCAAAGAGACAAGGGCAATTTTATTTATGACTACTCCGAAGTGGAGCTCAGTGATCTTCCCGCATTGCCTGCAGAGTATGTTGTGCTTCTCAAATTCCATGCTTTATCTTCAAGTTCATTGATAGCCTATGGGGATCACCAAAGCCAAATTCCTATTCTGGAGTTACTTCTGACACTCTCGTGCTCGACCAGTTAGCTGATGAAGATCTAAGTCCCCATCTATCAACTCAACAGCTTAACATCAGGACTAAAAGCCAGGCAGCCACTGGAATTTACTGCTAAACGTTAAGTGCTCACATTCGTATAGAGCAGTATTTCTCAAGCTTCCTAATACTGTGGTACTTTAATACAGGTCCGTGTGTTGTGGTGATTCCCCAACCAAAAATTCATTTCATTTCTGCGTCATAACTGGAATTCTGCCACTGTTGTGAATAATAATATAAATATCTGATATACAGGGTATCTGAAATGTGACCCCCTCCCCAAAGGGGTCATGACCGAAAGGCTGAGAACCACAGATATAGATCATGACAAATCTAATCATTGAATACTTTCTCTTGCATATTATTACTTTTGAAATGTTTCCCTGAGTGTGTATATTCATTATTCAAGCAATAAATGCTGTAATAATTAATGATAGTTATGAAAGCTGCTAAAGCAAAAAGCAATCATTAAAGACTTTCAGTAGAAATAAGGAGGGAGCAGATTAACAGTTAAACTGAATATGAAGTGTTTTATGTAGCTAACTTTAAAAGAAAATACATTAGGCTTCAACAACTATACATTAATTTAAAAATAATATAAATCTTAATAGATTGTATTATAATTTTCTATATATGAACATTTTCATGAAGCATTTATACATTTGATCATAATTACCTTTGAGAGTTGTATTTGGCTATTAAGTATTTTATATTAGTCAGGAGTCTTTTAAAACTAACACCTGCTTTGGAATTCTTCATATATATCAGAATAATTTAATGATGGCAGAATGTTTACTTTATGGCTGAAGGTTTATAACTCATGGTTTTTATCAGTACAAAAAAGTAGAATTATGTACAACATTTAAGTTATCTCTGATCAGGACATAACAAGGGATGTCAGAAGAACAAAGAAAAATGTATTAGAGCAAAATGAAATACACAAATAGTGATTTGCTTCCTTTAGTCAAAAAATGAAAACAACGGACTTTAATAGAATAACTCAGAAGTGATTTTTTTTTCCAAGTGTTGCAACAACGAAATCTCGCTGCAATGACTACAATTATAGGCAAATGCCATTTTCCCTTGTTGAAATTATTCCCAGGTTGGTATTTTGAAATTATAAATGCTGATGCATAATTATTTGTTCCAGTAAAATTCATTTATTGAAATGTTTTTCCTCATTTACTTAGCCATTTACTTACCAAGGTCATTGATATTAAATATCCTCATTGGAAATAGAAATTTTAATATACTTAATAAACTTGTTCTTTTTTCTAATGCAAAATGATCTTAGCAATTTAAGTGGATAAGAATATCGATATTTAAAATGTTGATAAATAAATTAAGAATTCAAACTCTGCTATCATTTAGCTATCATAGCTCCTCCAATTACCTTTACTAAATATTTAATGTTTAGCCTTTTAAAACAAAAAACACTATAAAATGTCCTGAATGTAGATTTCATAAAAAGAAAACAAATTATGAGGAAATACATATCTTAGAAAAATATATACAAATATCATTCTGGTGTATTAATCCTTGGAAAAAGAAATGTGAATTCATTTTATTTTAATTGGTGCCTATTCCCCACATTTTTAAACATTCAAAAAATTCTCTTAAATTCAGCATAAGAATACTAAGCGAGAAGTACTTTACATCTTTAACATCCAGCTCTGTCTCCCCAGAGCAGAACCTCAGTTGAGCTTTTCTTTTTAGAGGTCTTGCATGTGTGCCTAACTACAGTCATTCTACAATAGCCAGTGCTTCAGAATCTACCTGTAGAGACCAAAACTCAGTGACACTCACCTTCTATAAAATGGCAAAGGAATTTGCATGAGATATGCAGTATATAACATATATACCCATAAAAGTATCCTATATACTTAAATATTTCTCTAGGTCACTTATAATATCCAACCAATATAAATACTACCTAATCAACCCTTACCCTGTAGTTTAGGGAATCATAATGAGGAAAACTCACATATATTCAGATACAATTTTGATTATTTTTATAAATATTTCCAACTTGCAGTTTTTCACTGCATGGCTATGAAACCTATGGATAGAATACAGAGAGCTGACGATACACAAATTTTTTACACCTGCACATACACACAGAAATAAGCATATATATACATATATATATATATATATATATATATATATATATATGTGTGTGTGTGTGTGTGTAGTATATAAATATATGTAAGCACATATAGTGTATATAAATATGTAAACACATATGTATGCAGATATAGTCAGAATCAAAATATTCACTACTTTTTTCTAAATGACATAAAGAAGTTTATGAAATGAATTAATCTCATGTTTATTTTCTCTCCAGTTTTTGGATACTTTTATTTCTAATTTCTATTAAATTCTGGAAAAGTGCCCTTTGCTCAGTAGGAGAAATATGCCTATGAAGTTTTCTTTCTTAGTCTTATATAACTGGCTCTCCATTCAGATTTTCAGTTCATTTTTTAATTTCAGAATTTGAGATGATTATTTCCAGCCTTTGTGGGTCTCACAGGAGTCAGAGATGCCAATTAACTATGGTGCTTGGTAAATATATAAAAAATTAAGCTTGAGGAAATCTTAATTTAATAACTCTCTGCTGCAAGACGCTGCTGAAGGGACCCTGATACAGCGGACTCCTGTGAGGCTACGCCAGTGCCTGGCAAACACAGAAGTGGATGCTCACAGCCAGCTATTGGATGGAACACAGGGTCCCCAATGGAGGAGCTAGAGAAAGTACCCAAGGAGTTGAAGGAGCTATAGGTGGAACAACAATATGAACTAACCAGTACCCCCTGAGCTCGTGTCTCTAGCTGCATATGTAGCAGAAAATGGCCTACTCAGCCATCAATGGGAAGAGAGGCCCCTTGGTCTTGCAAACTTTATATGACCCAGCACAGGGTAAGGCCAGGGCCAAGAAGTGGGAGTGGGTGGGTAGGGGAGCAGGGGCGGGGGTGGGGTATATGGAACTTTAGGGATAGCATTTGAAATGTAAATAAAATATCTAATAAAATAAAATAATAAGTAAAAAAAATAACAACTCTCTGCTGACCTCCAAAGTTATTTCCTAACCACCTTCTAAGGTACTCAAGACTTTATGGAGCATCATGTCCACTCTTGAAAACTTCATGCCAGAGATCACTGTTACAACAAAACGTATGTCTTCACCTCCTTTCCCCAACCTTCTGGCATCCCTCTGAACTGCCACTTAAAATTTTAGAATTTCCATTCCAAGGCTTCACTCATTTTCGTCTATTTCTTGAACTAAATTGATCCCTCTGGAACTTTCCATTCATTCCCTTTAAGATACCAGTGCTGTTCTTGTAATATTGCATGGGGGCAAGTGGGGAGGGGTGTATATAAAGCCAATTTTCTCTCTATTATAGAAATACGTGTAATGCAGAAGGAAATTACTGTGTTAGACATGGTCACATAATGCAAAAGAGTGCTTAAGAAACGGCTCATAACAGGATGGGTGAGGCTGAGAAATACATACCTAGAAATACATAAATGGCCCAAGAGATGGATGCAGCCATTAGTGTAACTGTTGGCAGCTAAGGGTGAGTGCCCTGCTCTGTGTCCCTTCAGTTGTTCCTTCTAGGTCTTAGATGCACACCAGTCAGGCAGTTTCCTAATCTGATCAGGAAGGCATATGGCTATCAGATCAGCGATGGCTACAGGGTCCTACCCTCAGAGCTCATGTCTTCTAGAGAAAGGTTAATACTATTCTGCAGCAATTCTCTTGCTTCAGAGTCTTTGATTTTACCCCAGTGAAGTGAAGCCTACCGATTCCACCTCCAGCATTTTACTTAGAGGGCTTTGCTCCTCTGATGAAAACCATCCTCTCCAGGGACTTCTGTAATCTCAGCATCATCACTCTGGGTCAGGACACTGATTTAATGCCCCACCCTTGTTCCTGAGCATCCGGGGGACCGGGACAGATCTGGGTTTGAAATCCCAGCAGCTGGTCACCAGTGATCTTGCTTCAACATTTAAACTGCTAACATAGGTTTGAGTGGAAATCTGGGGATGCTTTGCCCTACAGCTGCGCACAGAGCAAAATGCAGTGCCAGCAACAGCAGGGGCCGTCCATCATGTTCCAGTGCAGCTGTTAGCAAATTTACTTGCTTCCTTCCTTGCAAATTCCAGGGTTTTCCTTACTGCACTATAAATCAAGTTTTCTTCCCCCCCCCTTTCCCCCTGTTGTTGTAGTTTTGAAATCTGTGCTTTCTGAATTTTAAATAAAAGCTGGGAAACTCTACGTCTTACTCCACTCTTATGCATTAGCTATACCATTAACTATGTGATCAAGAAAACAGGGAATTCTAAAGGAATTTGAAGGTAAATATCAATAGCGTGCATAAAATTTAATCATAAACCTGAAATTGGTTAAAATATTCCAAAGTATGTTCTAGAGATTCCCAGAGTTGAGGCTCAGTAAGGCATCTAAGCCCCCTTGATAAATGTGACTATAAATGACTTTCCAACATTGAAAATGTGTATATGATTATATGCATATGCTCTGTCTCAATACGGTGCAAAGGAGAAGGTACAAGTGTAATAAGATAATATACAAAGTTATGATGACACAAATTTTGAAAGCTATGCTTGCTCTGGCTGGGGTTCTGTTAAATCTCTTTGCTGTTTAGCTATAGTGGTGATAACATTCAAGCATAGACGCTGGGGTCCAGTGGCTAAGTGAATTCAAGCAAAACATTGAGATACTCTAGGCACATTCATTTCATACATGAAATTATTATGTTGGGTGCAGTGATAAAATAGCTATGCAGTTATAAGATTTAGAGACATGATTGTTCTGATCTGTATGCAGATATTATATAGAATCACATGCTGATGATGCATGATCAAATGGACGGCAGGCACATACTCTGTCAATAGTTATTTTTGAGATGAGTAAACAGAGTTCTGTTTATCCTGAACAGCCCCCTTTCGGTTGTTGTTATTAGACTTCATTCATTGTTAGCATAACTTGTGTGAATTATAATACGAATATACTTCAGATAACCTAAGGGAGCTCCAACAGTAGATTTATTTTTAAACATCAAAGCCTCTGCTTTGCAGATTTATCTGCATATATGTCTCATTCAATAAATCATCTGAGTTGGAGCTTCACGTAAAGAGCCTATTAATGTGATTGGCAGGCTGGCTAAATTGGTGCTGTCTATGTACTTAATAGGTTGAACAAGATACTAATTTTATTCCATGTACTGTGTGTGTGTGTGTGTGTGTGTGTGTGTGTATTTGTGTGATGGTATGCCTGTGAACATAAAAAACAAATGAGTTCTGGAATCAAACTTAAGTCATTAACTTTAGTGGCAAGCATCTTTTACTCACTGAGCCATCTCATTGACCCAATATATGCTTTTAAACACGATGATTTTGGATAGTCTACAACTTAAGCAATGGGTCAAGTAAAATACACTCTTTTTACCTAATTTCCACCCCAAATTCATGTGAGAAATGTATTTTTTTTTCATAGAAGCCATAAAGGTCATACATAGCACCCATAGGTTTTATCTCAAGGCAGCCACAATAATATTCAACAACTATACCTTCAATATATGATCAAAAGTAAATTTATAAAGGTTTTATTTAGGACTTGATATAATATCAAAACAGCAAAGTTTTCACTTACAATAAAAAAATCTTCAGGCTTATGTCTACAGAAATAGAATATCTCTAACTACCCCCAACCCCAAGCCCCTTCAAGTCATCATTGCCAGGTAGAAGAAACAAGCAATTAGATTAATTGTAGACATAAGGAAAGCAGAATAGAAAGGACAGAGGAAAAAATAAAGGAAAGACTCTCTAAGGGTTGCCATTATTTTCTCTGTGCCAAATAATTAGCAAGATAGTATCAATCTGCCCTGCTTCACGTTTAAAGTTCAAAAGTCCACATGCTCAAGTATTAATTTTGGGCAAGTATTGAGATTGACAGATTTTTCTTTGAGACTTGGAGAGTTTCCAAGTGTTTCAATGGTTTAAAACATGTCCATACACCTGCTTGAACATTAGTGCACGGCTGATAGAACGTTTGCAATCACAGCTTTTCAGAAAAAAAATGGACATATTTATTCTGTGTGTATAGCAACACCATATAGTAAAATATAGTACTGTTTAAGTGGGAGTTTTAACACGACAGAATTTCACAAATGATAATGGACTTGTTTGCAATCAACTTACATCTATTGAAGCAAGCCATTATACTAGTTGCCTCAAGAGATTCAAATAAATTTAAATAGACCCTTTCTCTCTTTTGTATTAGGCTCTAAATATGAAGAAGAAAATATTTTTGTACAATTAGCTTATAACTTCAAGCTATATATGTTAAGCCCAAATAAATGTATGCATCTAAAAACGTTATAGGAGTTTGTAAGCTTTGCCTCTTCAACAAATATTTTCTAGTATTCTAAGTGAATTGCAAGACTTGGGTGTAGAGAGATGGATCAGGAGTTAAGAGCACTGGTTGCTCCTCCAGAGGGCACAGGTTCAATTCCCTGCAGCTATGTAGTGGTTCACACTGTCTGAACTTCAGTTCCAGGAAATCTAACATTCTCTTCTGGCCTCCCTGGCATCAGGCATTCATGTAATACAGAGACACAGATGCAGGCAAAACACCCAAATACATAAAATAAAAAAAAGACTTTACTCTTTTCATAGTTGTCAACTGTAATTAATAATTATTAGCAATTATATTAATAAAATGATATGCTATTAAATAATAACATATACTAATTACATGTGGTAGATTGCATTATGACATTTATATTCATGTATATACTATATTTTAGTTATTCTCACCTCTGTTTCTATCTTTCATCCATTCCTACTGATCCCTTCCTCTTCATTACCAATTTCCTAACACAATCCCTGAAGGATCTGAGTTTCTAAGAGTTCTGCAGCAATGAAGAATAGAAAAATAACCCAACAATAGAACTTGCACAACCTAAAGTTGAGCATCTTTAAAATTTAAGGAATATTTAGAGTGAGCTATTGTATTATAAGTAGTCAGGAAAAAGACTTTCCAGTTGAAATAGTCCAAACACATCATTATGATTTTACCAAATATGAACTATGATTTTATTAGCAAATTAAGAAGAGGATAACAAATGATAAATGGAGCTTCTGATGTTGGGGATAAAACAAGATTGTCCAGCATACCCTGAAAGTATTTTCCAGTGCAAAAGCAAAGAAAGAAAATTTACAAGGGAGAAAAGTTAAGACTATCAATGTTTGCATAACACATGGTCATAGAAAACACAAAAGAACTTACAATAATCTAATAAACTTACCAAAGTTGGTAGCTATTGCAATATATAAAAATAATTTATATCTCATATAATAGTAATAAAATTAGAATAAAGTAAAAAAATTTAATTAAAACAAAACATTAAATATCTAGAGAAAATTAGAAAAACTATATTGATTTCTCTACCTCAAAATTAGAATAGTTACTAAGAGAATTAAGATTAAAAAGGTGGCTTTTTATACTTACAGATTATGGAACTCAATACCATCTTTAAATATTGGCTTCCACCAAAGTTATCTACAGGCTTTATAAAAATATTATGCAAAGTCCTAAGAGTTCTTTTTAAAATTGAAATACAATTGCATAATTGCTCCTGCCTTTTCCTCCCTCCATCCCTTTCCATAGGTTCCCCCAATGCCTATCCTCTCTCCATCTCTTTCCATAGGATTGCCAATTCCCCTCCTTCCTCCGTCCCTGTCCGTAGGTCCTCATATGCCTCTTCCCTCTAAATTATGCCTTGTTTTCCTTTAGTGGTTACATAAAATGAACGTGGACCTACAACCTGCTCAGCTGACTTACTGTTTGCACATGACGTTAGGGGTGGATGCTTGCTATTGGATAACCATCAAGGGCACTCCTCCCCAGGGAGCACAATTTCTCCTACCCTCCACATTCCTTAATTGCCCATAGTTTTTTGTCTAGAACTTTTCTAAGATGTATAAAGAGCAATTTATCAAATTGACTCAAATGTATAAAAAATGAGCATGGTATATAACAATCAAGACTATGTCAAATGCATTACTAGACAGTGGGAGGAACTGATGCTGAATGTAAGTAGAAGACAGACTATGGGAAAACATACAGGAAGAAACAGGCACACAGGAGAACAGGCTTAGGATGCAGTTGCCATTTTGAACTAGAAAAAGAAAAACTAAAGGAAAATCCCTAATTATGCTAATACTAAGATGTGGAGCATCTGTAATTCTCATTCAATATCACTGTCAACATAACTTGTGACCAACCACTTATGAAACAGTCCAGGAATATCAAGCAAAGTTAATGTACACATTGACCTATTCCACTTCCTAGACCCAAAAAGAATAAGAGTATTTGCTCATCTAAAGATATATACAATATTGTCCCTGGAAGCTTAATTTACAATGGCCCCAGACTAGTATCATTGTGTATCTGTATCACTAACATGAGAGCAAATAATAATGCCATTACTTGCATAATTTAATACAAAATATTAATAAAGATGCTGATCCATAAAAGAACATAAAGAAAATTTAAAAACACAGCCAGATAAAGAAGAACAAAACAAACAAATAATTTCTTGAAGATCATATATGCTCAAAATAAATAACAGTCAATAGTATTCACCTTTCACAAGAGGATTTCTGGGAAGAAACACCAGGGAAGACCTAGAGCAATGACATTCTTTGTATTGTGGTCTAGGTGGTAGTCACATAGGGCTAAAAGAGTAAAAATATCATTCAATGCATACTACCAGATATTGATGCACTTTTTTTTAAAGCTGCAAAATATTTTTATTGTAAAAACAGTCAACTGAGGTTGACAATGCAAATGTTATCTCAGGACATTTCCCCTTGGTTCCTGAATGTTCAAGTTCCCAACAGCATTTCTCTGGTTTTTATGGTCCTTTCAAACATACTGACTGCATGGATATGCTGCTTTGAAACAAATACAAATCCACGTGATAGTAAAACAAGTCTAAACAAAAGGCAGGAACAAAGCCCCGAGCCTGGTTCTAGTGTGCTTTTTTTTCACATTTCATACAGGGAGACCTATATAGCTCACACACTTTCAAAACTGAGCAGAAAAGTAAAATTAGTAAGTACTGTAACCACAAAGCGAAATACCAATGACTCTTCCATCCACAAGTTACTGAATCAAACTCTAGGACATCTGCAGAATTATACAGGTTTTAAAATTTGAAAAGGGGAAGCTGGGTTTGAAAAGAACTCTGGAAAAACAACAACAACAACAACAACAACAACAACAACAACAACAACAACAACAGACCTTTCAGCTCGGTTTCCCACATTTGAGAACCTAGTTACCGCAGCATGCCGGCCGGGGCCAGACTGTGCACGGCACATCCAGTGCTATGCAGTGAGCGGGCCTACAGCTTAATGACCACCTCCAAGCATAAAGAGAGTAACTACCGGTTCTCAAAGCAATCTCAGACGATGGTCACAATTTAGAAATAGCAACTGCTACACTATTTCCATACATTGCAAAATGATTTCAGAAACAGATTAAACATACAATTGTTTTACAAAAAAAATAAAAAATAAAAATTGTTTGGGGCTTCATAAACTCTGTAAAATACAACACCACATTGTAAATCAAGATAATTTCACAAAAAAAAAAATTGACGATGCTTGCAGACAGGAAATCTAGTCAAACTCCGATCTCTTCCAGATCTATAAGACTCCATGCTCTACTGGGAGGATTTTCTTAAGACTTTTCATTTTTGTCAGGGGGTAGTGGTGCCTGGGGAGGCAAAGGCAGATGGATTTTTGAGAATTCAAGGCCAGTCTGGTCAACAAATCGAGTTCCAGGATAAGCAAAGCTACACAGAGAAACCCTGTTGGAAAATATAAGGGTTTCCTCAGATTTTTCCTTTTAGAAATAATGCAAAGCAAATAAAGTTATTTGTAACAATATATTAGGAAAGTAGAAGCCAGTGGAATATGCCACTTCTATACTAGTGATGAATTTCAAATCGAATCCTGAACAGTGGCAACGGGCTAAACATAAATGTGACCATTATAATTTGGTGCCTAAAAGATGTAAAAATATAATCACAATTATTTTATGAAATATATTCATATAAGAGTGGAGATACCTCTAAATTTAGTTCCTTGTAGCTGTCAAATAAATATGCTTACCTATATCCGTCACTCATCCTCTACCTGTAAGAGCACCAGTGTGTTTAAATCAATCAAACAAGAAAGAAGGTAGGGCTTACGTTTATTTCAGTGACAGTGACATTGCTGCCACAGTAAGGCACCACTTGGTATTGAGAAAAGAGAATAAAGAATTTCCAAACCATGTTCTGTCACTGGTGTCTTAACCATTACATAGAATGCTTGGGGAAAAGCCACAGATATCAATCACATCATACTCTTGTTCCCATCATTCTGTGCTTTTAGTTTTTCCGTATCAGAGGGAAAATGTAATATAAGATCTGTTAAATAAACATCTGTTCCAACTTACAAGAAACTAATCTAGAAATAAGGACAGTAGGAAGCCAAGACCCTATCGGATATATCTGCAAGTTTGTCCCTGTGAGAGAGTGCAGAGTGGGGCAGAAAGCACGGGGCTGCTTTCTATAGGGTACAGAGAGGCACAGAGGTTAAGACTTCTCAGGCAGTCATGGCTAAAGCAAAACTGAGAGCCCCCAAAGCTGACTCTCAGACAGTCAATTAAATACTTCACAGCATGTCCTTAGTCACTGCTATCATCATCGTCCTCATAATCAGATGCATCATTTAAAGGAGACTTCAACGACTGACTGTAAGAGTCTGATCTAGTTGGCTGACACGCGGCCATGTCCCACGTGGAAAGCAGGTCATAGCAGAAGTCACAAATCCGCACAGACTTAGAAGACTGGCTGAGAAGAAGAAATCGCTTTTGATTCACTTTTCTTAATATGAATAATGTACCATGAAGAATGAAGGAGTTCCAAGGTGTTCTCCTATGATGGTCATCTAAATGACACTAGAATCACAGGAAAAAATGAAACAGCTATATCAGTCTTGGGAATAAACCCAAAAGATGCCCCACCATGCAACAGGGGCATGTGTCCACTGTGTTCATAGCAGCCTTATTTGTGATAGCCAGAAGCTGGAAACAACCTAGATGTCCCATGACAGAAGAATGGATATAGAAAATGTGGTTCATTTACACAATGAAATACTACTCAGCTATTAAGAACAAGGACATCCTGAGTTTTGAAGGCAAATGGATGGAATTAGAAAATATCATCCTGAGTGAGGTAACTCAGACGCAAAAGAACATGTATCGAATATACTCACTAATAAGTGAATATTAGCCCAAAACAAAACAAAACAAAACCCTACAGAATACACAAGATACAGTCCACAGAATTCAAAAGGCTCAACAAGCTGAAGTGCCCAAGTGAGGATGCCTCAGTCCCACTTGGGAGAGAGAAGAAAGGAATCATAAGTGGGGAGGAAGGGAGGGACTTGGGAGAGAAAGTGGATGGGGGAAGGGCAACCTGATCTGGTATTGGGTGAGGGAAAAGGACTGAAACCCTGAAGGCCAGCAGAAAGAATGGAAACAGGCAACCTCAGGAGTTAGGAGGTTGGGGGGGGGACTCCCCCAGAATGCATCAGAGACCTGGGAGGTGCAATACTCCCAGGACGTTGATAAAATACCTGACTGTAGGGAAAAAGAACTTATAGAGCCCACATCCAACAGGAAGACAGGACATCAAGTGAGGGATAGGGTTGCCATCTCATAATCACACCTCTGACCCATAATTGTTTCTGTCTGAAAGAATTACAGGGATGGAAATGGAGAGGAACCTGAGGAAAAAGAAGGTCCAGTGATAGGCCCAAAGTGGGATCCAGGTGAAGGGGAGGTCCCAAAGCCTGACACTATTACTGGGACTATGGAATGCTCACACAAAGGGATCTATCATCACTGCCCTCCAAAAGACCCAACAATCAACTGAAAGAGTCAGATGCAGATGTTTGCACTCAACCAATGGACAGAAGTAGCTGGCCCCTGTTGCTGAATTAGGGAAGACTGAAAGAAGCTGAGGAGAAGGGCGATTCTGTAGGAGGATCAGCAGTCTTAATTAATCTGGACCCCCAGGACCCCCAAGATCTTTCAGACACTGGACTACCAAACAGACAGCATATACCAGCTGATATGAGGCCCCCAACACAATGCAGTAGAGGACTTCTAGGTCTATGTTTATTCAGAGATGATGCACCTAACCCTCAAGAGACTGGAGGCCCCAGGGAGTTTAGAGGACAGGTGGGGTGGAGGGTGGAAGCAACCATGTGGAGATGAGGTGTGGTGGGGAGGAGGTGTGGGATGCGGAGCAGTTGTAGGGTGGGAGGGGAGGGGCAGGAAATTAAATATGGAGTGTAAAAAATGAATTACAAATAAAATTAAATTAAAAAAATTGTAGCAATATGTATGTCTATAATGCACAGTGTGGTTTAATGTGCCAAATCTGTTTCTATATGTCATTATAGATGGAGGGATGGGAGAAGGTGGGGAAAGAGAAAGAGAGGGAGGGAGGGAGGGAGGGAGGGAGGGAGAGAGAGAGAGAGAGAGAGACAGAGACAGAAAGACAGAGAAACAGAGAAAAAGA
>NC_034608.1:49730337-49738900 GCF_900095145.1 Mus pahari
GAGAGAGAGAGAGAGAGAGAGAGAGAGAGAGAGAGAGAGAGAGAGAGAGAGAGAGAGAGAAACAGAGACAGAAAGACAGAGAAACAGAGAAAAAGAAAGGCAGAAAGGCAGAAAGGCAGAAAGACAGAGACATAGACAAAGAGACAGAGACCGAAAAATGAGTAGCATCCTACTTAATCATCTCTTAATCACAACTGTAAGGAAAGGAAACAACTAGGAGATAGTCCTGAGCATCCTCTGACCACATTTTAATTTTTTCTACATTAAGGTGTCTCTTAGCATTTGAAACACCACAAACAAACATGTATACGTTTAATGCCATTACTATTAAAAAGTACTGTGGGACAATATGAAATCACAAATTATAAAGTAAGCCTTGAGGTACATTGAAGCCAGAGGGCCATGACAGAGATTAGTAACTGTGCTAGACAAGTTCACAATAGCTTTTGATTGTAGGCATTTATTGCTATTACCAAGTTCTGATAACCATCTCTGTCTTTGAACTCTTTTCTTTAAATGTTATTATCTTTATTAGTCATAAAATTAGGGTCTCCTTGGCCAGGCTATTATATCCAACATTAAAAGATACATTTGGGATGGCAATGACTCAGAATAGGCACTGAGAAAGTGCATGATTTGTGCTATAAAGAAACTACCCAAAGTTTTTCATCGTCATCTCAAGTGACAAAAGAGAGACCCAAATCGATCGTGCCGCATATGTTCCCTCTGCCTTTATTATATCAAAATGATTTGGGAAATCCTGTGGAATATTTTTTTAAGCAGCATCTGATTGTTATGCTCAGAACAGCTTGGTATTATTTTCTGAAGACCTTCCTTAAAATAGTTGAATGACTCACTTTTCAAAATAAATGATTATATACATTATTTTGTATGGCTCTGGCAGACAGAATCAAGAAGTTGCGGGATAAAAACAAACTGTCTGCTTTTTCTAACAATAGACTTTGATAGAGTTGCTTATACCCCCAACAGCCTGGCTCTCTAAATAGGATTGCAGTCCCTGGACATCTGACTGTTATATCCAATTTTCATCTTGTGTATTGGGCTTTCCCAGAGAACACAGACAAATTCGGCTTCCCCTTCAGTTCCCCTCACTGCATCCTCACACTCTGCAGCGATGTCCAGCACAGAGAATGGTTCTTAACAAAACTTTATGTTCAGACATATTATAATGCTTTGTTTAAAGATATGATGCATATACCCACTAATTCTCACAATGACTCTGACTTGTGCCTTTATTATCCCCTACAGAGCAAGCTCACAAGCCAAAACTTGTCCAATACCTTTTTCTGTAGGGTCCATGTGCTAATAATCATTAAATGCTTAAATGGTTTAGAATATGAAATAAAGAATATTTGCATGACATGAAAAAAAAAGATATGATGCACATTTAGAATAAAATTGACTGACATATGCAAATAAGTAAGAATGATGCAACTGAAAACAAGAGGGACGGGGCTGGTGAGATGGCTCAGTGGGTAAGAGCACCTGACTGCTCTTCAGAAGGTCCAGAGTTCAAATCCCAGCAACCACATGGTGGCTCACAACCATCTGTAACAAGATCTGATGCCCTCTTCTGGAGTGTCTGAAGACAGCTACAGTGTACTCAAATATAATAAATAAATAAATAAATAAATAAATAAATAAATAAATAAATAAAAAAGAAAATAAGAGGGACCTTTATTTCTACTCTGAGGCAGCCAGCCATTGACCACCTTCAGCAGGGTCTTTTGGACCTTTAAGTAGAGGAGTTGAGTGGCCAGTCCTCACAGGGAAGGTATGTTCCATGAGTTGGGCCATCACTCACAAAAGCATCACTCACTTGATTTTTATTTCCTGCTATGCGTATTTAGTGTTCTCATGTCTAGGAGATCTTATGCAAGAAATCTAAGAAATAGAAAATTACATGTACAAAAGTATCAACTTCAACTTGGGATCTGCATTCCCTTGTTACCTCCAAGTAACTGAGTGTGGGTTATATACTGAACTGGAAAGATTTATCTTTGGATTTTGTTGTCGGTTCTACAGTTTAGTGGGAACAAGAAACTCTGTTGTGTTATTGCATAGAAGAAAAACTCCACAGAATCATCTACCTTTCAAAGATCTAGAAGAGCTTTTTGGACGTATTTACCATAATGAGTTGATACATGGTTGTACAGATAAGTGGACTTAACCTTGTTTGTACATTAGACAAAGTATTCATTAGATGATGAAACATCACATGGCACTCAAATAATACATACAAATTATACATTTTTCCATATCAGCTAAGAAATTATTAATAATTCAACAAGTAAGCAGGAGGAAATAATGGAGGCTAATGAAGGGTAAATGTGATCAAAGTATACTATATGCATATACAAGTATCACAATTGAATATATTATTTTGTAAAATTTATATATACTAATAGATAGGGCATAGTGCCAAGAAAGGAATCTTCTTCTCAAGAAACTACGTAATGCTTTCTCCTTTGTAATAATCAGGTGCTTGTGACCACACCCAGTTCATTCACTTTGATTTGGAGTAGGCTGGTCAACTACACAAGTGGACTTTAATTTGTTTTCTAAAAGTTTTTCAACCAACGGAAACATGTCCCATATCCCCCTGAAGGATTAATTTCATCATGGTTTTTATTGCTTGAGTAATCCCATAAGATACCTAAAATAATTGCTGACAAGTAGGTTAAGAGGTTGTATTAGCTGGCCAGAGCTTTATAGAAAGTACCACGAAATGGGCTGTTAAAACAACAGAAATTCATTCTGTAACAGTTTTATCCAGGCTGCGTAAAATTTCCTTTGTGTTTGAGTGTGTGTGTGTGTGTGTGTGTGTGTGTGTGTGTGTGTGTGTGTGTATGTACATGTGTTTCATTGGTTTCATTTGTGTTAATACAGACATTCAAGTGTGTGTATATGACCATGGAGACCAGGATCCATATACAGCATCTACCCTAACTGCTCAACATTATTTTAAGATGAGGTCCTTCACTCAAGCTGGAGCTCACTGATTGCCTAGACTGACTGGCTAGCAAGCAGTAGGATCCTGCTGCCTCTCTGACTCCTCGGTGCTGAGATTACAGGAGCTCATCACTGAGCATGCTTTTTGCATGGGTGCTAGAAATCAGAACGCAAATCCTCAGGCTGCACTGTGCTCTGTTCCTTGTCTGGCCTCAGAATTCCCTTTTTGATAAGAACATGGTCAAGTTCTACCAGAATGCATCCTAACTACCTCATCTTGGCTTCATCACCTGCAAAGATACTATTGCTAAATAAAGTCATCACCACTAGTTCTGGGCCTTGGGATCTCAACATCTTTTGAAAATATACAATTTAGCTCATGACAGAGGTGGCCGAAAGAGAGGACAGGTTGGAGAAAAGAGCCACATTTAAGTGATTTCAAAGCTTACACATCTTTTCTTCTATCATGTGAGCTACCTTGAGCTTCCCAAATCCAGCTCATTCTACACATTCTTTTTCCTATTTCTGCTTTCTGAAATATCGTTGGGCTCTTCCACTATCTCTAGTTCTCAAATTACTAGGTCAAGAATGAGGACAGCTAAGACAAAGGAAGATATGACTGCCTTTACTCACATAGATTCCCTAACCTCAGATCTTCTGCATGTCTTCTTATCAAAGAAAAGAGTGGGTCGGGCCTCTGAGAGCATGGATTTTATGATGATCCCTGAAATAGAAACCATAACAGGGTCACAGACCTTTCCTTCTTCAACCTAGCTATCCAAAGATTCCAGCATCTTTCCCTTTGTCCCTTGTATATTTTTCTATGTGGTTTAGATGATAATATTTTTTGGATAGAAAAATAGTAAATATAAAATGAGCACAATCATGTTAGTTTGACTGTACATGGTAATTTTAATCATGAATCCTTCCTTCCTTTTTTCCTTCAAGTTTGGGCTGTGCAGAGACTACGATAAGTTACTGGACCACAAGAGAGTAGACAGGAGGGTCAAAAACTCTGAGTGGCTGGGTATGTTTCCCATGGATATAGCTTCCTAAACAAGGTCCTACCTCTGCTGTGACATGGAATTGCCAGAAAGAGTCTTAGAGCTTCATCAGGGCAGCAGAGAATAATGGCCCTGCAGTCCTTTGGCCTTTTCATTTGTCACTGGCATAGTGTAGAAGCTGCCACCTATCTAGCTTCATCAAGGGCACAAGAGACTTTTCCATCTCACCCATCCCACAATTACCAGCAGCAATGTTCTAGAAAGTGAAGCATCAGAATTCCTGGTTCTGCCTGCACACTGTTATCTGTTCTACTTTGATGTTACTTTCTCCCTGTCCCCAGTAGCATACAGATGGATGTGTCAGCTCATTTCTTTTAATTAGTATAAAATACCTTTACATTCCTGAAGAAAGTCTGGGGAAGGAAGATTTGTCAGCCTTGCCTATCCCCTCTCTGCTTATGTTCCTCAGAGAATATTCCCTTACCTGAGTAGGACCTCTCTTATGATCCAGTTTACCCACCATGCACCTCAGTCGTGATTTGAATAAAGTTTCTCCTGGTGGAGAGTCCACCTTTCATGTCTCCTGTCTAGCTCTGCACTGAAAATTCCTATTAGGGATGATGATGGCTGGAGTTCATCTCCTCAGCTTTCTGTTTGCATTTCTTCAGGAACAATCCTAAATCGTTTTTCTCTATGATGGATGCTTCAGCTCACTTGGAGGAAAAGTCATAGATTTACAAAAATGCCAATGAGAAATCCTCTCTCTTCCCTTCCCCCTCTCTCTAATACACACACACACACACACACACACACACACACACACACACACACACACCGTCACACACACCATCACACCTACAACTACAACCACATATTATTGCCTTAATTAAATAATGGTCAATAAAATTCCTCAGCATGCAGTAAAGGTTTAACATGGTTTCAGATACTTAGTAATATTATATATCATTTTATTCAATTATTTCCCTATGTCTGAAATAATATATTTCTCACATATTTACAAAGAGGAAAGTTAAGCTTTAGAAAAAAGATACCATCTTTCTCATATTCTGTTATTGGTAATTGCCTAATTTATTCCAAATTGCCAAATTTATACAAATTGCCAAAACCTAAACCCACATGATTCTCTCCCTTTCTTTGCTTAAATCTACAAAGTTGTAAGTACTTGACAAACATTTTCCCTTTGGGTTTTCTAAGGTTCCCAAGTGTCATCTGCCACCCCCCCACACACCCTCAAGATAGGTCACCAGTACTTATTTGCTGTATCATAGACCAACTCTGCTAATGGTACCCCGATGCCTAAGCATTGCTCATGCCTAGGGGGTTGTAATGGCATAAGTAGCCATTAGCAGACAATAGCTTTGATAAAACAGAATGAACAAACAATCAGTAAGTTCCAGAACTTCTAGAGACTTCCAAGCAATTAAATTAAGAAAAAGAGATTTGCTTGCTTTTGGTGTTAATACTCCTTATTTCTCCAAGGTGAATCCATCTGGAGGCAGTAAGTTAATTCAGACCCAGAAGTTGGACCTGCTCAAGAAAGGCAGTGTAACCTTCCATTTATTCCTATGTGTCCAGCAAATTCCCCCCACTTTCTCTCATATTTGATCTATATAAATAGTGTGTTCATTAAAAAATACCTATTTTCTTTTGTCTACTATATGATTAGGGTGGTAGGGTGCTACTTCTCTGCACCAGGCTCTCACCATTAACTCAGAAAACACAAGCTCATCTAAAAGTGGATATAACTAATGAACACAATGTAGAGGTGACCTCATTTCCTGAGATGTGGAGGCCTTCAGGTAAATTTTCTTGCCTCCAGTTCTTAAGAAGTTAAGCTTAAAGAAATCATCAGCTCTTCCCATACGCCCCAGAATTTCTGCTGTTTCCTCTTTAACTGAAAACCCTGGAAAAAAAAAAAAGAAGAGAATGGTGCTCAGAACTGTCAAAAGTTGGCTTAGGAGAGCATTGTCACCTGACACAGTGATGAATACATAACCTTACAGAATAGGCTGGAAGTTGATCTGTTAATCACAAGATACGTAAAGCCTGCTGCTTTCTTTTGAGACTTTGAGACAAATATGCAAACAAGAATTAAATTATGCACAATTCTCATGAAGTCTGAACTTGCAAAACTGTCTAGGACTAGAGGAAAATCTAGTGCTTGCATGCCTATGGATATGCACATAATATGTAAAAGAAACATGTAAAATATTCATAATATACAAATGGAAATAAGACCACGGGCTTTCAGGGAAAGATACATATGCCTTTTTGTCAAGATTCTTAATGATGCTATGTGTTAAGAACTGTGGCACCTCTAGCTTCATAGCTTTGAGTCTGCTTTGGAGTTAGTACATTATAGTGGGAGAATGAGAGAGCAAACTGCCGAGCTCATGGTCAGAAGCGTTAGGAAGAAAGCAATATGACCTCACGAACCCCTAAAAGGGCATCCTCACAACATTCTAAAAATATCCTACTAGGCTCCATCTCTTCAATTTCCACCACTCCTCTCAGTAATTGTCTTTAGCTCTACCCAAGTCCCTATGCATTTCATAGTTGAAGTTTTCTTAGTAGATGAATAACATTACATTATCTTAAATATAACACATCTTCAGGATTTATTTTGTGCTGTTTCCATTTCCTGGCTATTGTGAATAGAGTAAATAATGAACAAGATTGAGATATCTTAAGTATAGGACATGAAGTTCTTTGGGTATATATTTAAGACTGGTAAAGCTATATGATAGATCTCTTTTTAGCATTTTGATTTCCACCACCTTCTGAATCCACCGATGTGAGACACGTGTTTAGCACACAGGCATTTTGGATACACTACGGATCCAATATATGGAAGGATCATTTATGGGTTTCTCATAAAGGAATATCTGTAGTCATATTAGCCCTATTGTAATTTGCCATTTTCAAAAGAACCTTGGATCTCTCTTGTGGCTTGAATGTAAACTATCTCCTATAGGCTTCAACACTTATCCCCCATTTGGTGACACAGGTCAGAAAGGTTATAGACTACTTGGGAAATAGAGCCTTATTGAGGAAAGTAGGTCAATTGGGGTGGGTCTTCAGACTTGAATCTGATCTCTAACTGCAAATGCACTGGAACCAGACAGCTTTTTTCCCACACCAAACAGCATGTCTTCCCTTCCTGTAGCCATCATCTTCCACATGTGGTGAACTGTTTCTCTCTGGAAGTGTAAACCAAAATAAACCTCGTCCTCCTTCTCCTCCTCCTCCTCCTCCTCCTCCTCCTCCTCCTCCTCCTCTTCCTTCTTCTTTAGGTTTCTTTTAACAAAGTGTTTTATCACAGGAAAAACAAACTAACTCGATCCTCATAGAAAGTCAAATTATCGAGCAATTATTCTATAGACACAGCATACTGACAGAAAGATTAAATGCTACTAGAAACTAATACTTTCACTCTGATCCCAGGCTCTACAATATCAAGTCAGAAAACATGTATTTGTATACATGGAATATGATGTTGCAGTGAGCTTCATTGTGTTCTCTATGCATGGATTATAAGTGACTTTTAACTCATGATACTGTTTATTTGACTGAGATTTACCTTCATTTCTCTACCTGCATCTCAGCTTTTCCATCAGAGGTAAGAGAATACATTGGAGTCCTCTTTAGCTTCTCCTTTCAAATCAAATCTCCCATTAAACCCATCACTAGTGCATTCTCTCAGTTCTACCTTCAAAACATCCATAAATCTATTGAAATGTATCATCCTTAGTACAAAATGTTGGTCTAAAGGATCATCAGTTGCATATACCTTTGGCTGATTCTAAATCTTTCCAGTAGGACTCCCTGTTGGCCTTGATCCAGTATTATTTTCTCAATATAACAAAAGAGTATCCCTTTAACAACCTTACATAAAACCATCTATCACTCCCCACTAACGATCTCCAATGACTGCTTTGTTTTGTTTTGGACCCCTGTTTTTTCATTGACTTTCAAAGACCTGGGCACCCTATCAGCTGAGACATTCCTTCATCTCCTGGTGTCATTGCCTGATGTCCATAGTCACCCTCCTTCATTTTATTCTGTCTGTGGAGACTTTCCAACATTCCAGTACACCTGACTGACTTCTACCTTGGGACTTTGGCAGTGGCTACTGGGTATACCTATATATCTAAATCATTCCTTTACCATCTCAACTTTTCAAATGTCACTTGCTCAATGAGCCATACTTGCAATATTAAAACATTTATTTCAATGTCTTTTACCACCTCAAATCTATCTCCCTTCCCCTCTGTTGGACTCTTTAGTATTTATCAATGTATATCATTATTATTGGTTTAATTTGTTCCTTTTACCAAATGAAATTTTAATTTCATCAAAGCAATGTTGTTTTCTTTTTTTAATTTATTTATTATTATTTTCCTTATTTACATTTCAAATGCTATCCCAAAAGTTCCCTATACCCCACCCCCACCCCTGCTCCCCCACTCCCCCACTCCCACTACTTGGCCCTGGCCTTCCCATGTTCTGGGTCATATAAAGTTTACAAGACCAAGGGGCCTCTCTTCCCAATGATGATCAATTAG
>NC_034608.1:49739893-49758250 GCF_900095145.1 Mus pahari
TCAATTCTTGATTTTACAGCACAAGTCATTGGTGTTATGTTGAGAAATTTTTTCCCTGTGCCCACCCAGCACTTGGGAGGCAGAGGCAGGTGGATTTCTGAATTCAAGGCCAGCCTGGTCTACAAAGTGTGTTCCAGGACGGCCAGGGCTATACAGAGAAAACCTGTGTTTAAACAAAACAAAATAAAACAAAACAACACACACCTACCTTTTTTTCCCCTTGAGTTTCTACACTCTCTCACACACTTTTGTAGAAGTAAGGAGTATAAGAGGAGAAGAAAACATTGCTCAGCCTCGAAGAAAAGTGTGTGAGAGAGTGTAGAAACTCAAGGGAAAAAAGTCACTAACTGAATGAATAACATTTAACTTACTGTCTATACAATTGAGAATAAGATGCATTTATTAATGTTAGTATTTTTAAGTTAAGTTTTATTTTCTGGAAAGGAGAGGTGGATGAATCAGTCATGGACCTTGATAATGGTAAAGGAGAGGTAGAACATAATCTGATTCTTGCCAGTCTTCAGAGAAATTCTGGCCATGTTACACTATTGGCTATGAGTTTTCTAAAAGAATCTTGAGAAATTTTTTATTAGATGTTTTCTTTTTTCACATTTCAAATGTTATATCCTTTCCTCATTTCCCCTCTAACCCCCCCTCATATCATCCCCCTTCTGCTGCTCACTAATCCACCCACACCTGCTTCACTGTCCTGGCATTCCTCTACACTGGATCATCAAGCCTTCATAAGACAAAGGGCCTCTCCTCTCACTGATATCCCACAAGGCCATCCTCTGCTCCATATGCAGCTGAAGACATGAGTCTCTCCATGCCCTTTGGTATACCCTTTGGTAGATGGTTCAGACCCTGGGAACTCTGCAGGTACTGGTTGGTTCATATTGTTATTCCTCCTATGGGGCTGCAAACACCTTCAGCTCCTTGTATCCTTTTTCTAGCTCCTACATTGGGGACCCTGTGCTCAGTTCAGTGGATGTCTGTGAGCATCCACTTTTTTATTTGTCAGGTTTTGGCAGAACCTCTCAAGAAACAGCTACATCAGGCTCCTGTTAATAAGCACTTGTTGGCATCAAAAATAATGTCTGGGTTGGGTGACTGTATATGGGATGGATCCCCAGGTGGGACAGTCACTAGATAGCCTTTCCTTCAATTTCTGCCCTAAACTTTATACCTGTATTTCCTCCCGTGAGTATTTTGATGGCCCTTCTAAGAAGGACCAAAGTATACACATTGTGGTCTTCCTTCTTCTTGAGCTTCATGTGGTCTGTGAATTGTATCTTTGGTATTCTGAACTTCTGGGATAATATCCACTTATCAGTGAGTACATACCATGTGAGTTCTTTTGTGATTGGGTTATCTCACACAGGATGATATTTTCTAGTTCCATCCATTTGTCTAAGACTTTCATGAATTCATTTTTTAATAGATGATTAGTATTCCATTGTGTAAATGTACCACATTATCTGTATCCATTCCTCTNTGCTATGAACATAGTGGAACATGTGTCCTTCTTACATTTAGGAGCATCTTCTGGGTATATGCCCAGGAGTGATACAGTGGGTCCTCAGGTAGTACTATGTCCAGTTTTCTGAGGAACTGCCAAACTGATTTCCAGAGTGGTTGTACCAGCTTGCAATCCCACCAGCAATGGAGGAGTGTTCCTCTTTCTCTGCATCCTTGCCAGCATTTGCTGCCACCTGAGATTTTGATCTTAAGTATTCTGACTGATGTAAGGTGGAATCTCAGGGTGGTTTTGATTTGCATTTCTCTGATGACTAAGGATGTTGAATATATGTTTAGGTGCTACTCAGCCCTTTGATATTCCTTGGTTGATAATCCTTTGTTTAGCTCTGTACCCCATTTTTAATAGGGTTATTTGATTCTCTGGAGTCTAACTTCTGGAATTCTTTTTATATATTGGATATTAGCCCTTTATCAGATGTAGGATTGGTAAAGATCTTTTCCCAATCTGTTGGTTGCCATTTTGTTCTATTGACAATGTCCTTTGCCTTACAGAAGCTTTCCAATTTTATGAGGTCTCATTTGTTAATTCTTGATCTTGAGACCATAAGCTATTTGTGTTCTGTTCAGGAAATTTTCCCCTGTGCCCATGTGCTCGAGACTCTTCCCTACTTTCTGTTCTATTATGTTCAGTGTATCTCGTTTTCTGTGGAGGTCCTTGATCCATTTGGATTTGAGTTTTGTACAAGGAGATATGAATGAATAAATTTGCATTCTTCTATATACTAACCGGCAGCTGAACCAGCAATGTATGTTGAAAATGCTGTCCTTTTTCCAGTGGATGGTTTTAGTTCCTTTGTCAACGATCAAGTGACCATAGGTGTGTGGGTTCATTTCTGGGTCTTCAATTCTTCTCCATTGATCTACCTGCCTGTCACTGTACCAATACCATGTAGTTTTTATAACAATTTCTCTGTAGTACAGCTTGAGGTCAGGGATGGTACCTTCTCCCCCAGAAGTTTCCTTTATTGTTGAGAATAGTTTCCTCTATCCTGTTTTTTGCTATTCCAGATGAATTTGGAAAATGCTCTTTCTATCTCTGTGAAAATTTGATTTGGAATTTTGATGGCGATTATATTGAATGTGTAGATTGCTTTTGGCAAGACAACCATTTTTACTATATTAATCCTACCAATCCATGAGCATGGGAAATCTTTCCATTTTTCTGAGATCTTCTTTGATTTATTTCTTCAGAGACGTCGAGTTCTTGTCATACAGATCTTTTACTTGCTTAGTTAGAGTCACAACAAGATATTTTAAATTATTTGAGACTATTATAAAAGGTATTGTTTCCCAAATTTCTTTCTCAGCCTGTTTATCCTTTCAGTAGAGGAAGGCCACTGATTTGTTTGAGTTAATTTTATATCCAGCCACTTTGCTGAAGTTGTTTATCAGGTTTAGGAGTTCTCTGGTGGAATTTTTTTTGGTCACTTAAGTATACTATATCATCTGCAAATAGTGATATTTTGACCTCTTCCTTTCCAATTTGTATCCCTTTGACCTCCTTTGGTTGCCTAATTGCTCAGGCTAGGTCTTTGAGTACTATATTGAACAGGCTGGGAGAGAGTAGGCAGCCTTGTCTAGTCCCTTGATATGAATAAGATTGCTTCAATATTCTCTCCTTTTAGTTTGATGTTGGTGACTGATTTGCTGTATATTGCTTTTTACTATGTTTAGGTATGGGCCTTGAATTCCTGATCATTCTAAGACTTTTATCATGANGGGGTGTTGGATTTTCTCAAATGCTTTCTTAGTGTCTAATGAAATGATCATGTGGTTTTTACTTTGAGTTTGTTTATATAGTGGATTACATTGATGGATTTTCATATATTGAACCATCCCTGTATCCCTGGGATGAAGCCTACTTGATCATGATGGATGATCGTATTGATGTGTTCTTGGATTCAGTTTGCGAGAATTTTTTCAAATATTTTTGCATCGATATTCATAAGAGAAATTGGTCTAAAGTTCTCTTTCTTTGTTGGGTCTTTGTGTGGTTTAGGTATCAGAGTAATAGTTGCTTCATAGAATGAATTGGGGAGCATTCCTTCTGTTTCTATTTTGTTGAATAGTTTGAAGAGTATTATGTCTTCTTTGAAGGTCTGATAGAATTATGCACTAAACCCATCTGATCCTGGCTTTGTTTTTTGGTTAGAGGCTATTAATGAATCCTTCTGTTTGTTTAGGGGAAATGGGACTGTTAAGATCGTTAATCTGATCCTGAATTAATTTTGGTACCTTATATCTGTCTGGGAAATTGTCCATTTCATCCAGGTTTTCCAGTTTTGTTGACTATAGGCTTTTATAGTAGGATTTGATGATATTTTGGATTTCCTCAGTTTCTGTTATTATGTCTCCCTTTTCATTTCTGATTTTGTTGATTTGGATAATGTCTCTGTGCCCTCTAGTTAGTTTGGCTAAGTGTTTATCTATCTTGTGGATTTTCTCAAAGGACCAGCTCCTGGTTTTGTTGATTCTTTGTATAGTCCTTTTTGTTTCTACTTAGTTGATTTCAGCCCTGAGTTTGATTATTTCCTGCCATGTACTCCTCTTGGGTGAATTTGCTTCCTTTTTGTTCTATCCCTTTCAGTTGTGCTGTCAAGCTGCTAGTGCATGCCCTCTCCATTTTCTTTTTAGAGGCACTCGGAACTATGATTTTTCCTCTTAGAACTGCTTTCATTGTGTCCCATAAGTTTTTGTATGTTGTGGCTTCATTTTCATTAAACTCTAAATTTCTTTCTTTATTTCTTCCTTGACCAAGTTATCACTGAGTAGAGTGTTCTTCAGCTTCCACTTATATGTGTACTTTCTACTATTTATGTTGTTATTGAAGACCAGCCTTAGTCTGTAGTGATCATCTGATCAGATGCACATGATAATTTCAATTTTCTTTTATCTGTTGAGGCCTGTTTTGTGCCTGATTATATGTCAATTTTGGATAAGGTGTCATGAGGTGCTGAGAAGAACGTATATTCTTTTGTTTTAGAATATAATATTCTATAGATATATTTTAAATCCATTTGGTTCATAACTTCTGTTAGTTTTACTGTGTCTCTGTTTAGTTTCTGTTTCCAGGATATGTCCCTGGTTGAGAGTTGGGTATTGAAGTCTCCCAGTATTAGAGTGTAAGGTACAATGTGTGCTTTGAGCTTTAGCAAAGTTTCTTTAATGAATGTGGGTGCCCTTGCATTTGGAGCATAGATATTCATAACTGAGAGTTCATCTTAGTAGATTTTACCTTTAATGAGTATGAAGTGTCCCTCCTTATCTTTTTTGATAACTTTGGGATGGAAGTCGATTTTATTCACTATTAGAATGGCTACCCCAGCTTGTTTCTTGGGACCATTTGCTTGAAAAAAATTTTTCTAGCCTTTAACTCTGAGGTAATATCTGTCTTTGTCCCTGAGGTGGGTTTACTGTATGTAGCAAAATGTTACATCCTGTTTATGTAACCAGTCTTTAGTCTATGTCTTTTTATAGGGGAGTTGAGTCCATTGATATTAAGAGATATTAAGGAAAAGTAATTATTGTATCCTGTTGTTTTTGTTGTTAGATCTGGAATTCTGTTCATGTGGTTACCTTCTTTTAGGTATGTTGAAAGTTTAGTTTCTTGCTTTTTCTAGGGTGGAGTTTCCCTCCATGTGTTGATGTTTTCCCTTTATTATCCTGAAGGGCTGGATTTGTGGAAAGAAACTGTGTAAAATTGGTTTTGTCATGGATTATCTTGGTTTCTCCACCTACAGTAATTGAGAGTTTTGNTGGGTATAGTAGCCTGGGCTGGCATTTGTGTTTTCTTGGGGTCTGTATGATATCTGCCCAGCATCTTCTGGCTTTCATAGTCTCTGGCGAGAAGTCTGGTATAATTCTGATAGGTCTGCCTTTATATGTTACTTGATATTTTTTCCCTTACTGCCTTTAATATTCTTTCTTTGTTTTGTGCATTTGGTGTTTTGATTATTATGTGACAGGAAGAATTTCTTTTCTGGTCCAGTCTCTTTGGAGTTCTGTAGGCTTCTTGTATGTCATTGGGCAGCTCTTTCTTTAGGTTAGGGAAGATTTCCTCTATAATTTTGTTGAAGATATTTACTGGATGTTTAAGTAGGAAATTATCACTCTCTTCTATACCCATTATCTTTAGATTTGTTCTTCTCATTGTGTCTTGGATTTCCTGGATGTTTTGGATCAGGAGCTTTTTGCATTTTGCATTTTCTTTGATTGTGGTGTCAATATTTTCTATGGTATCTTCTGCACATGAGATTTTCTCTTCATCTCTTGTATTCTGTTGGTGATGCTTGTATGTGTAACTCCTGACCTCTTTCTTAGGTTTTCTATCTCCAGAGTTGTTTCACTTTGTGATTTCTTTATTGATTCTACTTCCATTTTTAGATCCTGGATAGTTTTGTTCAATTCCTTCACCTGTTTGACTGTGTTTTCCTGTAATTCCTTAAGGGATTTTTGTGTTTCCTCTTTAAGATTTTCTACTTGATTTCCTGGGTTCTCCTGTATTTCTTTAAGGGAGTTATTTAGGTCCTTCTTACAGTCCTCTATCAGTATCATGAGATTTGACTTTAAATCCAAGTCTTACTTTTCCAGTGTGTTGAGGTATCCATGACTTGTGGTTGTGGGAGAAGTTGGTTGTGATGATGCCATGTAGCCTTAGTTTCTGTTGGTAAGATTCTTGCACTTGCCTTTCACCATCTGGTTATCTCTGGTGGTAGTTGGTCTTGCTGTCTCTGGACTGAGCTTGTCCCTCATGTGGACCTGTAAGCTTGTGTCAGCACTCCTGGGGGACCAACTCTCTCCTGGCAAGACCAGTGCCCAGGAGGCTGCAGAATAGCACCACCTCCTGGGTGCAGATGGAGGCAGGAAGGACCCTGTCCCAGCTTCTCTGCAGCTTTTGTGGCCTGTGTGCTCCTGGCTGGTCCTGCCTCAGACAGTCACCAGATCACCATAAAGAAAATGCTGATCTCACCTCTGAATCCAGAGGTCATAGCACTCCCTGAAGACAAGTTCTCCCCTGGCAGGGACTGTGCACAGTGGGCTGTGAAACCAAGTATTTTGAGTTTTAAAGAAAATCAAGGAAACATTGAATGATTCACTAAGATGACCAAAGTCATCCAGTTTAGAGATCAACCTAGTCTTGAGAATTAGATGCTACAGAGAGCATATCATTAAAAATAATTTGACCTTGAAGTTTTGGATATTTGAACAAGTATTGGGAAGAGGGAGGAAAGTAGAGAGTACCCCAGTGCCTCCTAACATGAAGGCAGTGATGGAAAGTGTGAGGTCGCAGGGTAATTAGCAGGCACACATAAGAACCAGACTCATAGATTTTCCTGGCATTCTGAGTCACAGTCTATATTATTTTATACAATTCTGTCACAGGATGTCCCTTCTCCACTTTCAACAGTAACCAATTATTATCACACAAACCATGAGCCTGACCTACCTAGCCAATTATTATAATATCAGCCATATTTATTTATATTCCCTTTACCTAGAACTAGCTCTGCTTCCTGCTAAATTTATCACCTTAGCAGGTGGTTATATTTATAGACTATCTTCTAATGTTTTATGCTGTACCCACCAACAGTTAAAACTTTAAAAAATTATTAATGAGGATGATGAAACAATGTGATAATTCTGCACATTCATTTATTATGATTTTTGTATTAGGAATCACTGAAACTATTTCTTTGTTTTTCTTAATTGTATAGACACATATGCATAATATATAATGATATTTACATGTACATGTTAATGATTTATATAAGTACATATATAAAATCTAATCAAGAAAAACACTTGAACTATTCACACATGAAAACTAAATGATGCTGGTCAAAACTTATTTATATTGAATTAATATTCTACCAAAGCTAAACAAATGTTTTGTTCTGCCTCTCTCATAATTGAACTTGTCTGAAACTCTTATAGTTTTAATGGGTTGGTTATATAGATGAAATTGTGTCTTGATGTCTGCCCTCAATGTGACTTAGATTTACCTGGGAAAACATTGAAGTTCAAGCAAGTTTCAAGAAAGTCATCTTTCTACCTCGTGGAAAAGCATATTTCAACCCATTCATGAAAAAAAAAATTGAGTCCACATTCATCTCTACTAAGTGGCCTGTTAACCAAGGAAGTAGACTATGTTTAATGATTTGAGAGGTTAATGCAAGAGGTAAATTCTTTAAATAAAACCAAATGTATGGAGAAAATTACAAGAGAAATAGACTGGTCCAGGCTGCAATGAATCAAATGAGGTGCTTTTTATTTTGTTTTGTTGGTTTAGCTTTAAGGATGCTTCATATCTGTTAGGAGATCTTCCTCATTTCTAGCAGGGTTAGGTCTCTAAGGTGAGTGGTAAATAGGAAAATGAATCAATGTTTAAAAGTATGCAGGACTGGATGCAGTTGTTAGATATACAGGTGAACACTCTTTAAGTATGTACCACCATAGGTTTGCTTCCTGGCCAATATCAATACAATCCTAGGAGGCTGATTCATGGTAAAATGGCACTCAGAATTTAGGAGTCTAGAGAATTTCACACCTTGGCTCTAAGCCATGTATACCCTGGACAATAAGATTAAAGATTATCCTCAAAATAATCTGAGGCCAAGCCCAACTGATAAAATGGCGCAACTTGGTGCACAAATATTGGGAAATCAAGACATTTGATTGCAGTGGTCTCTGCCATGTCCTCGCTGAGGACATTCAAACTAATACTTGAAACATTTATGAATTTCTGTTTTCTCAGTTTCAGAGAGTGGCCTTGGCCAGTAGCTTATTTCCCGTGGACTTCATTAAATTATCCATTAAAGGAAGCTTGCTGTGTCATTTTAGGACATTTTAAAGAAAATTCTTATTATAATATTGCCTTTTGAATGTAGTGAATGTCACTGTCTTTGATAGATATAGAGAATTCTGAACAAAAATAACCAAGTAATCAAATAAAGTTAGAGGAGTTGGGATTATATTCCTGGGTTTGTTAAATGCAAGGTCAGAGGTTTCAGTAGAAGCATGGCTGGATTGGAAGTCCTGGATGTTGGCACTCAGCCATCAGCTCCATGTTCTGCCACTTGTATCACACTTACACAATCCCTGGGGATGATTTAATGTTTTATGCTACATATCTTAAATGGAACTTTAAATTTTATTTTTAGTTGTTTGCTAATATATATCATTTTTACATAGTAATGAGGCTCACTGTGATGTCTGCCCATATCCATGCACTATGTACTGACCAAATCCCCCACTTCCATCCTGTACCTTTCCCTAAGTCTATCAATCACAATTCTGCATTAGATCAACTGATTTTAGTGCCCACATATGAAAGAGCACATACTATATTTAGTTATTTTGGGGATGGCATTTTTCTTTATGAAATAACTCTAGTTACAGCTTGATGCACATGACAGGATTTCATTTTCATTTATAGTTGAATAATCCAATGAATAAATATATCATATGTATTATCCGTTCTTCTTCTGATAGGTAATGATGATACATATCTTTGTTACTGTGAATATTGCCATAAGTCATATGAGTGTGCAGGAATTTGTTTGTTATTCTTATTTCTAATCCACAGAATATATCCCCAGGAGTAAGATAACTGAATCATATCCTAGTACTATTTTTAGCTTTCTGAGAAATATCCATACATTTTCATAATGGCTATACTAAATGACTACCTCCAACAATGTATAAATTTTCTGTACCCTCACTACCACAGGACTTCCAGTAATACCAAATCTAACTGGAGTAAGATGGTACTTAATTGTACCTTAGATTTTTATTTCCTTAATAAATAATTATATTGAGTGTTTTCATACACTTGCATAATGAGATTGATATACCTTTCCATGATGTCTGAGAGTGACAGTTTCAAACAAAAATAGCATGAATGAAATGTAAGGGAGAAAAAGGACTCACACTCCGAAACATCAAACACTGCAATGAGATCCTTTTTGGTGCCTGAAACGATAAATAGCTACCTTTTTAATGGATAAATTTGCTTTGTATTGCCAAATAAAAATGATCCCTACTTTAGCAGCATAACACAACCCTATGAACATCTCACCATTGTGTAGTCAGAATGTAGGCAAGCTCTGCTGTCTCTGGTTTTAATTTACTAATTACTTAACAATGTGATGACTTGCTGGGCCCTTATATATAGGGACTCTGAGAAGAGAGTGTACTTCCTTTAGCTTGTCAACAGAATCCAGCTCTATATGCTCTAGGTCTCAGCTTCAGATTTTTCTCTTTCATCAAACTACTGACATTGCCCACAGTCTTTCTCGGGTGGTTCCTCCAACTTTAAGCATCAACAGCTTGTCAAGGCTTGCCTCTAATTTGAATCACTCCATTTTTTTTCTCTTCTGCTTTCCTTTTGTCATGACCACAAGAAAGTTCCCTGATTTCATCTGCTTGTATAATTAAGTTACATCCATAGTTATAACCTGCCCTGTATAAGGTCACTGGTTTAACTTAACCTAACACATTCATGGAAGTAAGACATCACAGTAACCAGAGAACCTGAATGTGAATCACATGGTACATAAGGTACCACCTGTAGAATTCTACCTACTGAGCAATGAAGTAAGCCCAATTTTGGAAGCTATAAGACCTAAGCATAATGACCGCTTTGACCGGCTATCAAACATAATATCAGATTACACAAATAGTTTTCTGCCTATGGAAGACATAATAAACGCATATCTATTTTCATGTAATACAGCACCGCTGGCCATCTTGTGATTAGACAACATTGACTAGAATATTATCAAAACAAAGTACAAATTGTACGTCAAAAACAACTTAACACAGCAAGCGATGTAGGTCAGTGGTAGAGTGCTTTTTGTAGAATACCCAAGGCTCTGAGATAAGTACTTTACAGGAAAAAAAATTCAATTAAGTCCATACTCATACAGCAACCAAACTCATCTTGGGAAGCTCAGCAATAATGTGAGAAATATGATTCATGTACGATATCAAGTTATAAGATAAAGCAAAACCCTTTCTCTCCTAAATATACAGATATAATATTATGGATCGTCACTTAATAATCAACCCAGTTTTCTACCATCTTTTTCTTTGTGCATATTTCTTTAGTACAAGAACTTAAACTCTAGGCTAAAATAACAGATTCAACACACAAAAATAAGTGATAGAATTTTGGTAGGTTAAGCAAATAATAATAACAAATGATACCTCCAATATCTCATACAAAAAAAAAAAATGACTTTTCATGCCACCGCTGGTGACCCACATTGAGCTAAGAGCCAAGCACAAACATGGAGAATGATATCAGCTTATGGATTACCTAAAAGCAACCAAAGAGCTTCGTTCACATGCCAACTAAATAAGAATAATAATTTAACACTAGTCTCACAGGAGATTTTACTTCTATTCATCCAAATAGATGCACTTAAATGATTATAGAAAACTTTTACTGTCAGTCAAGTGTCTAAGGCATCAAATGAATTGCTACTGAAATATTTTAGGACAAATTAAATAAAAAGCCTTCATGTGAAAAATTGCTATGAGTATCTATTGAGAATCATCTCTCAATAATTTGAGCACAATACTTGACATGAGTATGCTTTTTAAAAGATGACTATCAGCAGTAATTAATACATTGAAGGCCATCTTGAAGTTTTTTCTTCTACCTCCTCTTCTCACATAAATATCTGACTTCATACCTACTTGAGTAATTGTTTTTATAAGAATGGTTCATATGCAGTTGTCAATAGTCTACAAAAAAATCTTATATAAGATAGATGAAGGAAGTTCGAAGGTGCCCTTCCATCGGTTGTTAAAACTAAGAACTTGTGTGAATATCTGTCATATTTGAGAATTATGCCTTCAAATCATTCAATCACTATCAATATCTAATAAAGCACTTACATTAGTTTGCTTTAAGCTTAGTACTTACACATGATTTCCTATTGCCCCTCAGACAAATATACCAACAATCACCAACCTTTCTATAGTCCCTTTAGGCAGAATGTTCTACACCATTTCATTATACTCCATTTTGTTGTTTGTACTTTTGATGGTAGGGTAAAACTGAGGGCCTTGTGTGTGGTAAATTCATGGTCTGTACCAAGCTATACCACGCTACTCCTCCATTGTATTTATCTTTGTTAATTTCCAGCTTAGATGTTTATGACTCTCTTCTCTCTTTGATAAATCTTATGTATCAATAAATAATAAACATATTGATAGTTTATCATCTAGACTTCTCAGAATTTTTCTGGGTTTATTTTTCCCTAGAGTATTACTGTTTTTGAAAGTGAAAACAAGTTTAAAAAAGTCTTACTTTTACATAAATATTGAATTTCCACTCTAACACATATTCACAGGCTTACCTATTATTGGTGTCTTGCATTAGTGTGATTTTTTTTTTTTTGCTGTAATCAACGAACTAAATTGATCATTATGATATAGTCCCTACTTTAGATTGTTCTTTTGTTAATGTTAAACAGTTCATTGATTTTTTTATTGAAAAACAATGTTTGGAAACAACATATTTGATGTTTAAAGTCATACACGTTCCTATCACTGAGATAGGGAATTGGACAGTGGATCGCAACCCCAACCAGTACACAAATTTCAACAAGCTTATATCATGTTTTCACTGTTTCGATAGAATACATACAAACTCCAATGCCATAAAACACTTCTGCTCTTTCAGCGGTCACCTTCCTGTGCCCAACCCCCTGGCAACCACTGTTTGTTTGTTTGTTTATTAGTTTTATTTTATTAACATCTCTATGCTTTTGTTCTTTGCTAAGAAGCTCAGTTAGAATCAGAATGAGTTGCTTTCTTAGCCTAGCTTCTTTCACTTAGCAGTAATGCCTGAAGTTCTTCTCTATTATTTTTGGTTTGCTAGCTCATTTCTATCTATCACAGACTACCTTTTCATTGTATGCAGCTCACCTTTACTAATATTTTGCAAATAAAATTTGAACCTTAAAGGTAAGAAGAAATTGGTCTAACCTTTATATCTTATTTTACCAAGGTATAAAACTACATGTTTTAAGTACTTTTGCTTTAATAATATATTGGCTTTTGCATTCCAATCAACTGCTAAGAATTATGGTAGCAATTTCATTCTTGTTCTGTTCCCATGCTTTTTTCTTTGAGGTTGTAAACTACAAAATAATTGTCTAGGTAAGGTTCTTTTCCTGTTTTGCTTTTGAAATCCTTCTATTTGAATTTTATTTAAATTCTTTAAAAAACTTATTGAAAAAATTTTATTTGGAACATTAACATTTTTTAACTCTCCCCATTATTTTATTTTTCATTTCAATTATTTATATCACTTATTTAACTTTTATTTTCTCTGCAAGAGTTCCTTAAAGTGATTTTTACTCTTATGGATTTGTTAAGATATTTATTGGGCCAAGTTTGCTGTCATTGTTGAATGTTCAATATGAGCATAAGAAAAATGTTTTCTGGTGGAGGGTCTCAATTAGCATAAACAACTGAAGAAGATACTCATCAACTTAACAATACCCTGAGCCAATATATCTTTACTTTTCTTTTAATTTTTAAAGTGATCACTTTAATGTTTATATCTTTATCCTGAGATGGACTATGTCAAAGAGTCTCATTATATGACAATAGTCAGATATAAAATTTCTAAAGACATTGGGGTCAAAGTTACTAAGTAATTTTGAAAAGTAAATGCATCTATAAAACTAAAAGTAAAATAAGCTTCAAAGGAGTGCCATGTTCAAGTTGAGAAAGTGGTTTTCCCCTATACTCATCTGGGTTAAATATTGAGGTTTTATGTTGTTTTGTTTTGATCCTCTTCCATTCCAAACCCCACCCCTTTTCTGGTTTTTCTTTGTCACTAGAAGATACTTAAATATAACCATGTCCAGTAATTACCAGCATACACAATATTCAGATCTTCTCTTTTAATAACATTCTCCTATTAAAGGAATCAGAACTCCTAGAAAAACTAGCCACCCTAAGTACTAGGGCAGGAAATAGACAAGATGGAGTAACAGCAATTTATAGTTCCAGAATATATTGTAGTACTGAGAGGGAGAGAGAAAGGGAGGGAGGGAGAGAGAGGAGGAAGGAGATAGAGTGGAGGAGAGAGAGAGAATGTCAATACAATCAATAAGATATAAAAGCTAAAGGCTAAAGTTGGAATGATTTCAATAACAAAGTAAAACCATGCAGGATTAGTGACCAAATTATAAAAAGAACATCTGAGAATCTACAAGAATATAAATGAATGATTAAATAAACAAATGGATGGTTTAAGAGAGACTAATCACCCATGACAAATAGTTCCAAGGAATTTATGTAGCTATTACATACATCCTCAAGGTATAGGTACTAAAAGAATTTAGCCAAATAATTAATAAGTACCAAAACTACCAAATCTTTAGGGCTCAATGCCTTTTTTTTTTTTTTTCTGAAAATAATACTAAAGAAGGAGAGTAAATGTGACCTGGCAGTGGAGACATCTGAGAACACTACCTCTACCTAAATATCAACAGTGTTATTAACTGAGCAGTGTTCCTCAAATCTGTTAACGTCAGCGGCTAGAGAGATGGCTCAGCACTTAAGAGCACTGGATGCTCTTTGGGGGGTTTTGGCTTTTCAGTACTCACAGGGCAAATCACTCTGGTTGTAGCTCCAGTTCCAGGGGATCTCATGCCCTCTTCTGGCCTTCATGAGTGCCAGGCACACAGGTGGTACGCAGACATACATGCAGGCATAACATTCATACATATGTAAAATAATAAAAATGAGAGAAAGTGAAGTGGCAAAGTCATCAAGGATAGTCTGTGAAAATGTCCCTGTTCCGGGAAGCTGAAGATGACAAGGACTAAATGTAATGTGAGTACTGTATAAAACCTTGCAAGAGAAAAGACATATTAGAAAAAGAAATCCCAATAAAATATTGACATTCATTAAAAAACATAGGTATTTACTTATTAGTTATCACAAGAATGTCACACTGATAATAGAGGTGATTACTGGGCATGTGGTTTCTGTACTATTCTCAGAACTGTTCTATACAGCTAATTTGTTTTGAAAAGCTTGCTTATTCAACTGTAATTAAACTCAGTAGGCCATACACATAAACAATACCTGAAAGCTGGGGTAGGGAGCAGGGAAGAACGAGGTATTCTGTGGGAGAGGAGGGGCAAGGAGAAGCATAAAGGGAAAAAGCTACCAAGATGCATTTCATATATGCATAAAACTGCCAACAAAGAAAAATAGGTAAACAATGGTCATTTTGAAACATGATTATTATGAACATCCCAATGTGAATCAGTTCATTATAGCGCAATAGTGAGGAGTTGAAAGCTAATCCAAGGGTCAAAGAAGTAGTTTGTAAATTGAAGAAAGTAACTTTAAAATCAGTTTTATATGCCGCTTTGAAAGATCCATGTAATTGTTTTGTCAGTGTAATGATCAAACATAGATTCTTCTGGAATGAAGCCAAAGTAAGGAAAGCAAAAGGAAATTTGTTTCACAATGTAAATCTATTTGCACCATTTCACGTATTAATCCCATCTGTATGAACTTGTTGAAAATAATTTTTGTTCAGAAATACATAAGAAATTGAGGACATAAGGAACTATTTTACGTGGAAAGGATCTTTAGGACATTCCACCAATGTACATTGAGGAATATGTTCCAAGACTCCCCAATAGGTGTCTAGAAGCAGATCGCCCAAAGCCCTGTGGTAGTTTGCCTTCGACACCTGACATGAACACTTCCTATGCACTGTGTTAGTAAATTCACAGTTATCTGTAGAGCAAAATGGCTACAAATTTCTTTCAATGCTTTACAACTACATGGAGAGAGTAGTTAGTTGTTCTTTCATAGATGTTTAGGACCTGAGCTCTCTTTTTTATATTAAGTCAAGCCTCCCCATCTTTTACTTTAACAAGGACACATGAGAGCATCTCTTTGGCATAGGCTAATCACAGGGTCATCACTTTTATAACTGGGTTCACCTATTAGTAAAATAAAGGGCACTTGAACTCAAGTACTGAAGTAGTGCAACAAGTGATCTCATAATGCAGTTAGCTGCACACTGCAAAGAGACATTTCACATATGAGAAGCACTGAAGGAAGTTAAAGATTTCATTGCACTGCTGAGAATGAGACACAATTGGAAAACCAAGAATTGCTTACTTATTTAATTTCCTAGTTAGCCTATTCTGGCAACCTTTGACAATGAGTATCTGATACTTGAGAAAGTGACACCAGAGACAGCTAGGGAATGCTTAAATAAGATAGAGAAATGTGGGAAAACACCAACAGTGACTCATAATGACTATAATTTACAGTACACATTTCCAATACTTTTTCTCCATGATATGCATATGTATGTATGTGTATGTGTGTATGTGTGTATGTGTGTATGGTTTATTTTACAATAAATCCTACAAACTTAGGAGGCCTAAAGAAACCTTTCATTCCTCCCTCATCCATGCAGTATAGCTGTATCCTAGCCAGTCTGGCATCTATCTGCCTACCTAAATTCCTCTTCCCTTGTTCATACACTTATCTTTGATGTTAATGTTTCCTCCAATTTGCCAGCTTTTAAAATCCTATGTAACTTTCGGTTCTCAACTCGGATAAAATATCCTCTTCCATAAACCCATATGGAGTTTTGATAAACATATTTTTATGTGTACTAAGAGCACTTTCTTTATAAAAAGGAATTTATGGTATTATCATTGTTCTATGTTATACACCATGTACACATTTTTTTCACAGTATGCACATACCTGATTGGCCATTTGATTGTGTACTCCTTGTGGGAAGAACCCATCTTATTCATCTGAGTTTCCTTACCTCCCATTTTTGGCTCAGCGCTTAATGTCAACCACTGCTTACAATAATTGAAGTTAATTGTATTGAATAAATTACCAATAGACCTTGTTTTGAACTTTACTAAGATAAATTTGTGTAGTCAGACATATAGACCATAATCATCCCTCCTGTTTTCTATGATGCTCAGTACCAGACATATCACAGAAAGTGACCTTTTCAGCAAGCACATGCTTTGTGTTCTGAGCTGCATTTCATCCTTGACTTTGCCAAAACCAATAAAACTACTAAATGCTAAATAAACATTAGTGGGTTGCTCTATTCTTCCCATATAAAACACATAGAGAAGAAATACTTAGGCCTGTGGCATATACACACTGACTTGTATTGCTCAAGGGGTGGAAGAGGGGATTGTTGAGTTACTGGAAAGCCAGTATACTTTTCAGAGGGAAGAGCAGCCATAATTTTAACTACTGTATATTCATCTTAATAGTGTTGCCATGACTTTTCTGATCATCTAACCATATTCCTTTATCCTCAAGTTCTTTATTTGTCAGTGGCCACCAGAAAATACTTTCAGTGTTGTTTTCTTTTTATTGATAGTGTACTTAATCAAAAATTAAAAAAAATTGCTGGGTGGTGGTGGTGCACACCTTTAATCCCAGAGGCAGAAGCAGGCATATTTCTGAGTTCAAGGCCAGCCTGGTCTACAAAGTGAGTTCCAAGACAAGACAGGGCTATACAGAGAAACCCTGTCTCAAAAAACCAAAAAAAAAAAAAAAAAAAAAAAAAAAAAAAGAGTAGTACCTAAAGGAGTCACTGACCACAAATTCTCTTGCAGAAATGACATGACATTTGTATCTGTATTGGCCTTGACCTTCTAATTCAGTAAGAAAGGTCAAAGTCAGAAAAACTGGATTAGCATGTATATTGATTTGGTAGTATCAAAATGAATACTGTGTGCCCACTAAAAGAAAATGCAAATGACTAGGAGAAAGGATTTTTTTTCCAGACACAAAAGACCATTTAAAGGAACACAACTTGTATCAAGATAGAAAGAGTAGGGTGATCCAAGGTTAGGCTTCTACAATCCATGTGAGTGTGGTGGCACCTCCCCCACCAGCCTGTGCACTTTTGAATGGATGCACTCCATTCTTTTAAAAATTGAATTAAATTTATCTTATTTTATGTCTATGGGCATTTTTCTTTGCATGCATGTCTATGTACCACTACTATGCCTTTTCCTATGGAGACTAAAATAGGGCATCAGATCCCCTGGAACTGAAATTACAGAGGGCTGTGGGTTGCTTTGTGGGAGCTGAAATCTGGGTACTCAGCAAGAACAGCAAGTGCTCTTAACCACTGGGCCATAGGTCCTGCCACCCCATCCCCATTTTCAAACTCTTGTAAAATAATGGAATATATTTTTTTGTGAGTATATACAATTTTAATTATTTTACTAATGAAACTGTGAGAAATAAGATTGTCTCAATAAATGTATCATTTCTATTGGAATTTGAAATTTGATCTAAATTACTAATTCTGAAAAGTAAGAATTCTTTTGCTACTTAAACCTCTCTTTGTAGACATGGAATGTTGGTTTTGGAGTTTGCCCTAACAAAAGGATGGCTTCTGCAGGCCTTTTACGAGATCATTCACATAGTAAAACATGGACAAATGATGCCTAACACAAAAACTCAATCCAGCCCTTCAAGCTGAAAGATTGATGCTGTTCATTTCGATTTTTAGTCAATTGGCTAAGTATATGTGTTTTCCAATGGGCCAGAAATCATTTGCTTCCCTTTTAAGCATTGTTTTGCTCTCCAACACCTCTTCCACTGATAACAAAATTTACCCCTGGTCATTCTTCCTGCTGTGGCTGTCACTGTAAGGTGCCTCCTAGGCTTCTTACTATCCCTGAGTCATAGTCTTTTATTTAACTAGAAGTGACACCAGAAAAAAATAAAGAAAGAGAGAAATGGAGAAAGAAAGAAAGAAAGAAAG
>NC_034608.1:49758289-49765229 GCF_900095145.1 Mus pahari
AGAGAGAGAGGGAGGGAGGGAAGGAGGGAGAGAGAGAGAAGAAAGAGAGAGAGAAAGAAAGAAAGAAAGAAAGAAAGAAAGAAAGAAAGAAAGAAAGAAAGAAAGAAAGAAAGAAAGATAGATAGATAGATAGATAGATGGATGCATGGCATGTCTACCCCAAGGTGTTACTATATTTCTGTGGACACTTTATAGCAATGAAGGGACCTTTCCTCATGATGTAAAAGAAGAGAGACTAAGCTTATTAAATGGGGAGATAGATAAAGTTAAACACTGGGAGAAAAAGCCCGAGGAAGTAGATGCATAACCAACAGTGATGGAAGCATGCACACATTTGCTGGGAGGAGGAACTATATTCCGCAATTACACTTTCCTTAAAAGAGGCTCATGGAAATAGAAAAAGGATAATTTTGTAGGCAAGGAGGGTACAAAAACTAATTTTTGTAGAGAAGTGAATCTCCTGGAACTGGAGTTATGAAAGGTGGTCAGCTTCTATGTGTATCCTGGGAATGGAAGCCAGGTCTTCTGGAAAACCAGGTAGGACTTTTAACCACTGAGCCATCTCCCCAGGCCACTGTGTATTTCTTACATCGACCTCAGTAAAAACAAAGCAAAACAAAATATCCAAGGATAAGACATTAAATTATAACACTGGGAAGGAAATTCTATGGGGATTTAAGGAGAAACCATCTAGCCCATTGTTTTCTGGCAATGTAACAATGCAGAATTAAATATAGAAAAACAGTGTTATTAGATGACCTCTCACTTAGATGCCTATAAATTGTTCAGATAAACAGATACAGTACTTGAGTCACTGGCTTCCTATTCTGTTAGCAAAACAAAAGATCCTGAATTATTTCAAAGACTTAAAACCAGTGTTAACTGAGTTTTTTATTTGATGCTAAGTATCTTAATTTATAGTCCCAGAGACTTTCTCAACTCAAGAGAGTCAGATGTGATTCTTGTTTTGTTTTGCTTTGTTTTGTTTTGTTTTGTTTTAACTAAGAATGCTTGTGAGGCTGCTCACCTCCTAAATTAGAAAGTTAAAGTGATGTGTGAAAGGAACAGAAGAGCAAAGTATGATGTCACTAATCCTCCTGCTTATGGAGGGATCAGTGTGATGTCATTCCACGTCATGCCAACCAGCTCTAATCACACCCTTGATATTTATGGCCCTTCATCCTTTCAATAGATCTAATCCGAAGAGGTGACTCTTCTAACAGTTGCTGAAACAAACTTAAAGAAGTACATATGGTAGGCTCACATATGATAACCTCATAGTGTTAAATATTTTATTAAATAGATATAAGAATTTCCTCTGGCCTCTCTATATTAAGGCATAATACCCACTGATAATTCCTTTAAAGAGGTAATGGCTTCTGCAAAATATGAACTGCTTACTGTATTCCTACTTGAATGTTGCACAACTGAACTCTGTCTCTATACCTATTGCCTCTACATAGGAGAGAGCCATAATTATACCCACAGTTATTATTATTCCATGGTTACCTCTTGCGTTTACTTTTGAAGGCAGTTAGTAGAGCTGACTGTGGGCTAAGGAGCTCTACAGAAATGCAATTGTATGGGTGAGTGAATTGCATTTACACCATGTAATAGAAGCTAAAGGGTAGGTACCTAGAGGCAGAGTCTTTAGTCCAAAGGTCCAGAATAGACTCCAAAAAGGAAATCAACCAGAACCAGGGATGACAAGAGCTGTTCCCTGGAGCCCATCCTGATCAAAATGTTCCTTAATTGGCTGCTTGCAACACCTCCTGCCAGACTCCGTTTACCTATTCTAAAGAGAAAAAGAGTGTTGATATGTGAATTGGCCATTCTGGACTTCAGTGAAGAGAATCTCACTCCTTCTATAGCCAGTGTCTACTTAAATAATCTTGCTCACCTTTATTTTATAAAACCTTCACTGAGTAATCAGCCTTTGTACATCATAACTGGTTCAACCTAAGAAACTATACAATGTTCTTATCCCTCATGGTATAATAAGAATTCCATTTAGAGGAGACACTAAATATGATAATCCTATATTTCACATCTGTTAGGAGAGTAAACTTCAGTAAATATTAGCTATCTGCCCATTTGTTTGGATCACTGAGTCTATTTCACAGTAATATAGTCATTGTTACTACCATTGTTTGAGTGAAATCTCATTTAGAGACCTCTGTATTTGGATTTAAATGAAATGCTTGGTACTTGGTTATTTGGGGGAAATGCTCAACCTAGAACAACACTGTATATTTGTTTTTAACCCTGGTTTATAATGAAACTGATGCTTCCAGCTGCTAAAAATTGATGATAAATGTTTTATCTTCCTCAATTTATTCTGTTCATTGCTAAAATTGGTAAAATAAAAGTTTGTGGCAATAGTACTCTCAAATGTGGAGCAAGAGTGAGTAATACAGAACTGGCTCATCTTTCTGAAGATATGAGCCATTTTAGCCTAATTAAGGAGGAGTCAGCTTTGCATTTCTTATGGAAAATTCCATGCTCTCGACTCTAGCTCATTGTTCCCACGGTAGCCTTCCCCTGTTCTCACTTCTCATTTTTACATCAATAGCTACTCCCACTTATGTCCTCTTCTCCCTCTTCATCCTAAGGCATGATGCATTAGGATTTCAGTATGTCACAAGTCAGGGTCACACCACAGCCTGGCTAGCATCTTTAAATCAGACATCGGAAACTCTTTATATGCCACTTAGCTAGTGCTGCTTGGTTCTTGATCATCACAATCCTACCTCCTCCCGTTTTATGGTACCTTCTTTCCCTTCAGGTATCCAATTCAATCTAAACAAAATATGAATTACTCCCACTCCCTTTTCCAAGCAAATAATTTCTCCCATACCTCTTAGAACATGCAACATCCCCTGGCTGGACTCCATACACTGTGAACTTCGGTCCTTTGTTCTCTGGCTACCAGGCTTTATAAGAAGATGCTGAAGGCCAGTGTCATGTTCCCTTCAGCAAATTCTATGCTAACTTGTCTTATGTGAGCATTTTATGGCATAACTATGGGAGTCTTTTCCATGTTCGTATTTTTAAAAAATCATATATGTCATAAGTGTGTAGGGAATGAAATCTGAGATGGGCATCTTGCCTATAATTCTAATGCAAAAGGATTTGTTGAAACATCATGACCTATATTATGAATCTGGAGATACAACCTTTAGTAATTTTTACCAGAAATTGCTCGTATTGCTAGTAAAGCCAATCTACCCATTTCTCCACTCAATTTCTCATATATAAAACAATGTTTAAAAAGTCTGACTTCACAAAACCACAAAGGGCAAACTGAAACTAAATTGAATGTGTGTTTGGTACGATAAACACCTTGAGGCACATTGCTACACAAATCAGAACATTTGTTTGTTATTAGAAAACACCAATTTGGTTAGGAAATCAGAGCCTAGAATAGTGAACTAAGTTTGTAAGGCATTCATAGAATAATCATGCAGATGTGACTCCTGAGACATTGCTTACTTTGTATGATTCCTTGGAGATATGTAGAATTGTATTCAGCAGAGTCAAGAATGGCCGATGCACATATCAGAAGGCAAAAGGATTTACGATCACAAGCCATTCTTCCCAAACAAGTCAAACTAAACCAACTTCATTGGCATGTTCTGGAACTTCAGGATGCCAAAGGTAAAATATCAGAGAGAAAGGGGTTCACTTGAGACCTGGGTGGAACAGCAGGGCAAAGATATTTCAATGGCACACTTAGATTTCTGTTCTTTATAGTAAAAATCCTTCTTTCATTTAAAAGTAATCAAATTTCAGATTTCCTCCCAAATATTTTGCCAAGAGTAGCCCAAGAGGACCACTCAAGTCAGATGTATAAAGGTTAAAGGAAGTGCTTGAGGCAGAGTTCTTTGGAAAGGTACTTGTAGACTACCCTGGAGACTGTATCAATCATTGTTGCTTTATGCTGTATGAAAGATGATGCAAATTGGATAGTGCCAAAAATAAAGAGTCTGACTGATGCTCAGAAAAGAACAAGCATTGGGAAGGTGATATCCATGTTTAAAAGATGAAAGCAACTACAGGCAACTAAGGGATGCTGGGAGCCCAAGAAATAGTCTTCCCCAGAAAAGAACACACTAATTAGTTATGCAATATCTAATGAAAACATACATACATACATACATGTAACATTATACGGGCTGAGGAAGTTGTATTTACATATTCAGGAACATATATCTTAAAAGCAAGAGAGGAGAGGGAGATAGAGAGACAGAGAGAGAGGCAGACAGAGAGAGAGGAAGAGAGATAATAAGCAAGCAGATACATGGGAGAAACTGAAGGAAAGAACAGGAATGGGAAAATGATGTAAGTATATTTTAATTTCAAAACTAAAAAAAGGTTATTTTAACTATACTTTAATCCTATGTATTCAATGTTACTACCTAGGTAAGCAACAAAATATTATTTTAAAAGACAGGTTATAGTAAAGAAAGAATGTTAATAACAATTTAAAAATCTAGAAATCAAATATAATGGTCAATGGTACTTATGCACGAGAACTAGAGAAACCCAGGGCCAGAGGCATCCCAAGCTTACAGGCTCAGCATCTTCTAAGAACCATGTGTATTATTTCCATGTATGCAGTGTGCAGCTCTAGTGTCATGGGCTTCCTAAAGCTAGTGCACATAACCTGTACATAATAATTCTTTTCCTCTGTGTACATTTTTTCCCTCTGCCTATCTTCTGCTCTCTCAGATTCCATATTATGCATGAGTTCTCATGGCTCTTGCCATTTCTCATTGTGATCTTAGGTTTCTTCTGGTCTTTCTTCATCTTTATGGCACAAATTCAAGAGAGAATTTAATTGGCCCAGCTAACTATTAATCATTGTCTTTTCTATTGTTTTCAATAAATGTTTTCTTAGCAAACTCTTATTAGAAATATGACCAATGTACACTGTAGTTGCAGTTGGCCTATACTTGGAGAGAGCATGGGGCCACATGAGTAGAAGGCTCAGAAACATTTCAAACTAAACACTTTCCAGTAGAAGGCTGTAGAAATGGAAGATATCTCCTCAGAGAAAATCAACGTTGTGGTCAGTTTGGGGTCAATAGTAGCAACCAATTATAAGGTGCAATTTGCCTAATTGATATTTGGATACATTTATTCAATACACTAACACTAAGCTTGATCTGGATCTTAGGCTCAACTCAGATTGGTAAATTTTATAGTTTTTTTTTTTTTTTTGCTTGCTCATCTGGTATAAACTCCAGAATATCTATGGCATAATTACTTTATCTTTTAATGCCTCATATTCTTATTCTTAAACCAAAGGTGAGAAAATGTGAGCCCATCCTCTACTCTTCTAAACATTTGGAGAATGGCAAACATTTCTCAAAATAGGATAATGAACAGGAGATAGTATTTAAAATGCAGATGTTGAGATAATCTAATACCAGTTTATAGGAAAGTTACATTATAATTATATGATAGCAGATTCGAGTGGCTAGGTTTACTTCAAAGTTTATAATAATTAAAACATAAAAAACAGATTATAATGCTCTGGTTGAATTACTACATTTATGACTTTGACCTTTTTGATCTTAAAAGTCAGTGACCTTAGATAACTTTCTCAATTTAGTAACCATTGCCTCAAGCTGAGGTAAATACTATCGCTACCTGAGGTTTATATTTAATGTGACAGGCCTGCATAGCAGGTAGAGACTGGAGTTCACTCTCACAGAACAAGGAACATCGAGTTTTGATATGTTCCACACATTACTCATTCTATTTGTAAACTGCAGAATGATAGTAATCTTACCATGATCACATAAAAATTATTATTTCTCTTCATTGCTTAGATTTTTAAATTATTTGAGAAGGAAAATAAGTACAAAAGATACTTTAATCAATGTAACTAAGAAATATTTCATGTTCTCCAACAGTTTATGGAAAAGTGTTAACTTTAGGAGCCAGGGAAATGCTAATGTGTTTATTGACTGTACAATAGGTTTGGGGAATGTTATTTAATATTCTCTGATCTCTGGTAACACCCAGGCTTCAGAGTCATCTCAAAGTATACATGAGAGAAGCATGAAAACAAAAATAATTTAATGTGATGGAAGGAATTAGGAATAAGAAGGGACTGGGCGATGGAGAGATGCACCAGTGGATAAAAGCATTTATTGCTTCTCCAGAGGAGCCAACTTTCCAAGCACCCATATCAGAAGGATTACAAATATCTGTTACTTTAACACCAGGCCACAGCCTCTATGGACACCTGTCCTCATATTCATATACTTAACACATTTTTAAATGTAATAAAAATATTTGTATTGAAGAAGAACAGATTTGGATAAGAGAGGATAATGATGGGTTTATCAAACAGGGGCATTGTGTGCGTGTGCATGCGTGTGTGTGTGTGTGTGTGTGTGTGTGTGTGTGTGTGCGTGAAATAAAAATTCCTCAAGAGGATAACTGCATAAACTGGAGATTTCTGCTTGTAGGGACTTCTGATTCCTCTATCCTTTCCCCATTCCTCCCCCTTCTTGCATTTTTCACCAACCAATGATCTCTTACTGATATACTTTAGGCAGTAACAACCATCTTCACCAATTCACCTGAGAAGTCTAGTCAAATCCTTTGCTATTTATGTAGAATCATTCCTGAGGTGTTAAATAAACTTTATAGAAGCCACCCAACACTCCAGTCCGATAAGGTAGGCAAGAGCAGCAATTGCTATAAAAATTTTATACAAGCAAACTGAAGACATCACACTGTTTGGCGGAGATCACTTAGGGGTAAATTAAAAGTGGGCATCTAGGCAGGGCAGTGGTGGTGCACGCCTTTAATCCCAGCACTTGTGAGGTAGAGGCAGGCAGATTTCTGAGTTCAAGGCCAGCCTGGTCTACAGAGTGAGTTCCAGGACAGCCAGGGCTACACAGAGAAACCCTGTCTCGAAAAA
>NC_034608.1:49766286-49785301 GCF_900095145.1 Mus pahari
TGTGTGTGTGTGTGTGTGTGTGTGTGTGTGTGTGTGTGTGTGGTGTATGACTATGAGAGGTTGTTTAGGATATTTCCAAATTCTAAATCTCCTCTTTTAGTCTCTCAAGTGCTGGCAGTGAACACCATCAAACACAACTGCAAATATTTAATATTGCTGAAATCCAATATATGCAGAAAACAAATCCTTCAAGAAAGTAAATTGGAATTTTCTATGTTGTAAAAGTATGCACAGCTATAGATACCATTCAATGTCGAACAGCTAAATATCATTTTTGTTTTCCTCTCAAATATAAAACCATAGCTAATGCCTTTATAAAGTTGTCTGTAAGTAACTAGCGGTTATATAAAAATAAAACCAACTACTTGACACTAAAGGACTGAAGAAGTAGTTTCTATTTATCTGTACCCACTTCTCAGAATAACAAACAGTAGCACCGTACGTCATGACATGCCACAATTCACTTTTAGTGGCTGTAGACTGTGTTCTATGCAGAGATCCTGGGTGTACTCAAATGAGACAAGTTATTATCTCTTTCTATAAATTCTTGTTCATTTTGGACAGAAAACTTTAGCTTTTGTGATTTTTTTTTGCTATAGGGCAAAACATAAGATATATAAAAACATAAAACATAAAAACATAAGTTAACTTAAGTGATAGAGAGAGACCTGGAATCAGTCTTATCTACCTGTTCACTCCTCCGTTCTGTCTTGCCTTTAAGGATAATAGATCTCACAAATATTTTTCATTCTGCATATCATATGAACATTAATAATTTTCTTATCCTTACTTCACCACTTCGGATAATCATTGAGTTAAAAAAAATAAATAAATAATCCTGTGTTATTTTATCTAGCACTTTCTAGAATGGATAACTCCTACCCCCCTTCCCCAAGCATGTACTGTCTTAGAGAAAGTAATAAATCTAATTTCAGTATCGAATAGTAAATAAAAGATATAAAAATTTAGAAGTCTTTAAGTAAATATATTATGTGCTAACAGTGCAAGTTATCAGCAAGCAATTTCATGCATTTTGATAAAAGGTATACAGAGTCAATGTACCCCAAAGACCAGTGAACAGAGCTGCTGGGACAAACTTATCAATTGTCATTTGCCTCTCTTTCTCTTATATTATTGGCTGAAAGAGATGTTTAAAAAAAAAAAAAAAAAAAAAAAAAAAAAAAAAAAAAAAAAAAAAAAAAAGGGCTGGCGTAGATTCACCAACTTTTGGCATAGCAGAGCACAGATACCATAGAGAGATAGTTGTGCAATGTCTAGATGACCAAACCAGAGAACCTTCGTCTGTTGAGACTCAGGAAATGGGTCCTTTAATCTCTCCCTTCTTCATTTTCTGAATATACGTATTAATAATTATTCAATACCCTTTGCTGTTATGTTTTGATCTTCAGTATAAATTCCAAATTTCTCAGGTCACCATATGTCTATTTTAAGGGTTTCTCATCATTTCAGAATTTCATCTCAGGGATGGATTCCACAACCATTTAGAAGGAAAATCCAGTATGATTTAAACTACTTTCTTTGTTGGGGCACCAAAGTCATGATGTTCAGTTTTCTTTTTTATTTTTCTTTAATTCCATACCTTGGGAATAATTTTATTACTTTTATACTATGTATGGTACAAAAAGAACCTGTAAATCTTAGAAAATCCTATCCTATATTTTATTCCATTTCTTGCAATTAAGAAACTTAAGTTCAGGAATAATATATTATTGTACTAAAATAGAACAGTATAACTACCATGACATTTTAGTCATCAATACAACCTCAACTACAGATGACAAAATTAAGATTCAATGTGGTTAAAAATTAATGAAGAATCTATACTAAAATTCTGAGAAGTTAATACATATGGAGCTCAAATCAGGAATCGTAAACCAGGGGCAATCCTCCTGCCATGCTACCACTGAAGTATAACCTATAGTAACAGTATAGAGTTGAAGCATTTTCAAAGATATACCAAAGATGACAAAAAAAGATTCGCATATAAGTTCATGTAAATGTGAACTGTAAATATATAGTGGTAGTTGCATTGTTTATTCGTATATACATATATGATTAATATTCATATATTTGAGAGGAAGAAGTATTGTTTATCCCTTATTCAGGAGACTAATACCTTCTAATGTTTATTGTAAGCTTAAATCACACATTAATTGATTGGAAGTCCTGTGTGCCAACACAATGAGTAATTATATGAGGAAGAGAAAGTCATAGCTCTCTCCCAGTGGACCTAAAAACTCCTGTCCCCATTATTCATTCTTCACTGCCAGGTTGAAATTGGCATTGGCAATTTGGCATAAATACATTTCCACATCACCATGCTCCAGATACACGCTGATGATTAACAATTACTTACTGAGTGTCGAGTCCAATAGCCTTCGGGAACTTAATAGAAATTCATGAAGAGTCTTAGATGAAAAATTTCCATTTTGTGAGGTATGGAACAAGAGTTGGACAGGTAGATTCCTCCATGTATAATTAAGGCAGCAAAGCAGCCCTCAAGAACAAACAGACCATGGATCTTTGTAGAGCAAAACAGAAAAGTACATGCAGAGGAATAGATTTTGAGAAAATCATTTCAGAACAAATTTAAACTCAGTAGCTCTTTCCTAAGGCTTCTTTCTTTTGCCATAGTGCAGCCAAAGCAAGGGCCTCGTCCTGGCCTTCATTCCCTACAATCAATGAATGTGTATTGAATGAGGATTTTACCTCATCCAAACCTACTGGATCTACCTCTAGGTCCTCAATCCAGTGCTCAGGATCTTAACTTTGGTTCCCTTTTATTTCCTTGTTGTCTTATGCTTCAGTTTATAAATGATGTCCGTCATACCTCCAGGGAGACCTCTCTAAACTCTACATCTGATTTCATCACCCTCATATTCCTTCAGAGATGTCCATTCATTGTCAGCCCCACATAAAAGGATCTTCATGCAGTGGTCCCAACCTGCCTCTCCAGTGTCACCATTCGCAACAGATGAATATAGCTAACAATATTCCAACTCTGTATTCTACTAACGCATAGAAGCATGCTTTTCTGGCAGCTCATGTTTTAGGGTTATAAGTTTTCTCCCTCCTATCTCCTTTGCTAAAACCCTAGTATATGTGTGGTTTCTTTTCTTTTTCAGTTTTTCCCCATTGCCTCGTAAAAACTGTGAGAGTTTATCTTTGCTGAAATAGCTCTTGAGTGATCTTCTCAAAGTGTATCTTTTTCTAATCCCTTCCTTCTGTTGTACTCAGAATGCTATTTTAGAACAGGTAGTTTCACTAATCTGTTAAGGCCCTAGCAAGTTTCTAGGTCCCTATCTATTCAGAATCCTAGTCAGAGCTATGAGGCATCACGTGATCCTGACAGTATGGGATCACCAGTTCAATGGACTCCCATTTCTTACAGCTGTGACTTCTTTCTTCAAAACTTCTATGTTCCAACCATCATGGAATGTATTTATATACCTCTTACATTCTACAATTGATTTAATTTGATAACTCCTATCTGTTATTTAAATAACATCTCCTTTGTCTTGCATATGCATACTGATAATTGAGTAGGACTACTTATCTATGTTCAAATCCAACACATCTCTTGGTTGTGGGCCCTTAATTTAATTGGCATTCAATTTGAAGACTGATTATTATTGGACAAACTGTCACAGCATCACAACCTCTATGAAAGCAGGGATGATGACGGGAAGAACATTGATCTGATGGTTGAAGACCCAGAATGGATTTGCATTATGAACTGTAAGAGAGGAAGACAATGTTTAAAAATTAGATGACCAAACTTTCAAACCTCTATGATGCTAAATCATTGCATCACCATGTTAATGGTTATTATTCTTCCAGATACAATGTGCAAAATAATTGTGCACAAGTTTCTAGACAAAGACGTGCATGTCTTCTTGGTTATTGTTCTATTACAAACAAAACCTGTTTTGCCTTGTTCTTGGTTATCCTTTTGGAACTATATGGGTAGAAGAAAGATCTCATATGTACAAGAATTTAATAACCTCCTTGCAACCATCCCTCCTCTACCATTTACTAAGTGCATCACCACACCCATTAACACATGGTTTCCATTACAAGAGAATGTCACATATTGAGTCCTGTAAACGACTCTCCATCAGTTCTTTGCTGTATTTACCACTATTCAAGTGGATCTTCTAGCACACATTAAAATACCAGTATACTACTAGCAATAATGTTATTGCTATGCCCAAAACTATGAAACAATGCTCTAACATCATGGAGAAACACAAAGCTTCATTTATTTAAAATTTGTAAAGATGAATGCTTTGACATAACTACCTAAGCTAGAACTAGACATTTATAATCATTTTGAAACTACAGATATATTTTTATTAATGAAATTTTTTTCCTCTAATTTTTTACTATATTAATAATGAAAATTATACTTAATTCCACATTTTGCTTTGTTGTCAAAAAACAAGCCAATGAATTGAGATAAATTTATTTCTAAATCAAATTGTAAGTTTTCTGTAGGTATTAGAGATCCCCAGAAGTAAAAATCACATTCATAGAGGCAGTGATATTTTTTAAAGGATGAGTATATTACAGACAAAATTGACAGTAGAATGTGAGGCCTTGTGGATGGCAGTCAGATCCACAGAGATGATGAGGTAGGGTGAATCTTGCACCAAAGGCTAAATCGAAGGCCTAAACAGACTGAACTGAGGATAGGGGGTGACTGAGCCAAGAGAATATGTAAATAACAACCAGTGCTAATTAGTAAAGCCAGAACCACGCCATTAATTATTCAAGGAAAGGTTTCTATTTATGTCCAGTTTATGCACAGAGAGGAGAGCAACAATTAAGAATGTGTCTAAAGGGAAGACCTGCCCCTGGGAATATGGCAGGCACCTCTGTAGCACTAGTCTGGGAAGCTACTGATGAGCCTATAATATGTAACCTGCTTTAGGCAGAAATTTTCAAGAGATTTTTATGCCTTATCGAGAATTGTCAGTAAGATACCAAGAATGATAAAAACCATCATTGGAAGGAAGAGTCAGTTGAGACCATTTCTTCAGTTTTGAATGCCTTTTATGAACGTAATAGATGTCCTTATGCAATGATAACTGAACATGGACTTTCCACTGACATTCAGATGGCTATTTATCTCCCAGTGGCTAAACAACCGTGTCCAGTGACATCACAATGACAAATAAGAGAGCATCTCATCTTGTCATCTATGTAGAGAGGGTGCTGACACCTAACATCCCAGAGCATACTGGCAAAACATGTAGATTCAAATCCCAACCAGCTCTACAAGTCTGACTATGCTATCTTTGTGTATTAGTTTTCTGATGCATACAATGAGTATAATTATAATTCCTACTTCAGAAAGTTGTCTGAAATGTTCAGTAACATATTTTTACAATACATAGGAGAGTATAACACATAAAGAATACCAACTTACCAATTATTAATTAAGCAATTTTAAATACATCTCATTTCAATAAGACAATGAAGAACTTAAACAAACAAAATATTTTCAATAGTATTTAACTTAAGAAGCATATAATTATTCATTTAAAAACTAATATATATACATATATATTTGTGTGCGTGTGATTTTATATGCAGAGTGTATATGCATATGCCTACACAGGCCAAAGGGCTTTGAAGGCCCTGAAACTGGATTTACAGATAGTTGTAAGCCACTTCAAGAGATTGCTGATCTTTAAGAAGATGAGCCAAGCTCCTAACTACTAAGACATTTATTTCTGTAGCTGACATTCACACACACACACACACACACACACACACACACACACACACTCTCTCTCTCTCTCTCTCTCTCTCTCTCTCATCTATCTATCTATCTATCTATCTATCTATCTATCTATCTGTCTGTCTATGTCTGTCTATGTGTGTATATATATATTATTAACATATATATTATTAACCTCTCTATTATCTATCATCTACCCATTATCTGTTTTCTATCCATTATCTGCTTTTCTATCTAATATATACATATATATATATATATATATAAACTCTATTTGTCTATTATCTATCATCTATTTATTATATATTGATAAACATACACATGTATATTATTTTTCACTCAGTTATTACTTTAACATATTTTAAATTAAATACAATTATATTACTTGCCATTTTCATTTTCTTCCCTCCAGCTTCTCTTATGTTCCCTCCCTCCAACCCTTCTATCTCCCCCTAAATTGATAGCATCTTTTATTTGATTATTGCTACATATTTATGCACAAATACAGGCATATATAAACAAAAGATTCTGAGTATAGTTTATTGTTTGTGTATATATGATTTCAACAATGACCACTTTGTTTTGGATATCCATCTAGTGGTCTCATTCCTAGGAGAGGCTAATTAGCCCTCCCACAGAAGTCCTGAAATGTCTGTAGTTGTCTATGATTTGAACCTCAAGACATCTCTCCTTCTTCCACATTAGCGTATTTATTGATATTGTCCTCTTTATGCACCCATTTTCATAAAAGGTTGTTTCCCCAGCAAACATCTTGCTGTTGTACCTTTTAAAAACTTTGTGTCTTCTTCTGTAAAGAGGCCCAAGTGATAGATGCAGGAGCTGAGATATAGACTTAGCCATTTGGCCTGGCTTCCTCATGATATACTGATCACTGCATCGCGTTCAGCTCCAGTTCTGTTTCGCTGTGATTGTGTCCTTTGGTCATAATGAGAAGCTCCTTCAGTGAGGGATGATAAGTATACTTATCCAGCAAAGGTGGCTTGCAATGTGTGTGTGTGTGTGTGTGTGTGTGTGTGTGTGTGTGGTGTGTTTATTTCTAAATACATAAATATAATATGCTCAGTCTTTATGTTTCTTGTATGTGTATGTTTTCAGAATTGACCATTTGGGATTGGATAACCAATTGGAATTCTCTATCTTAAGAAATGTGATTTTTCTCAGAAAAAAAGAGGTTATAAAGTTGAAAGAGTATAAGGTCCAGGGGAGCATTTGGAAGAAGTTTAGGTAGGTGATAATGATGTAACTATAATCTTAAAAATCTCTGCCAACTTTACATTTGACAGAGGATTAGTCAAACACCTGATATAAAAATTAGCTATGGGGGGGTATAAGGGACATTTGGGATAGCATTTGAAATGTAAATGAAGAAAATATCTAAAATATAATTTTAAAAAATTAGCTATGGAACTGAACTACAGACTTTTCAAAAGAAGCACAATAGTCTAATGTGAGGAAAATATAAACTGAAATTCCATTGGTATTTCTTGTCACCAAACTAAGGATGGCTGTGATCAAACAAACAGGGGCTGGTGAGGTTTTTGTATAACAAGTACACTTATTCACATTGTTGATGCTACTGGAAAGGGGGTACACATGCCTGCCTTAGAATATACATTCACTACCTCTCTATGCAAAATAACTAGCCAATAGAATCAGTCTAGATGTCTATCAGTAGATAGGTAGATAATGAAATTATGGTATACACTCACACACACACACACACACACACACACACACACACACGATTTTCTTTTGGTACTAAATAAAAAATGAAATTCTGAAATTTGCAGGTCAGTGGACAGAATTGGAAAGCTATATACTGACCGAAGGAGTCTATGGGGTTAACCAAGGTGAGATTCCTACCAGAGGGGCATATCTAGACTGAAATGGCTGGCTACCCCCTATAGCCAGGCAGGACTTCCAGAGGAGGGAGGGAGTCTTACCTACAAGATGTGTAGGGATAAAGATAGAGTAGAGACTGAGGAAACAGCCAACCAAAGAGAGCCCCAGCTTGAGACACATCCCCTGTGAGAGAGACAACATCTGGCACTATTAACGTTACTCTGTCATTCCTGCAAATAGGAACCTAGCATAACTGTCTCCCAAGAGACTCCACCCAGCATCTGATGGAGACCGATGCAGAGACCCACAGCCAAACATCAGGCAGAGTCCAAGGAGTCTTGTGAAAGACTTGGGGATAGAAGAGAGCAAGTGGGAAGGATCAAAGACCCCACTAAAAGAACAACAGAGACATTTAACCTGGGACCTTGGGGGTCTCACAGAGCCTGGGCTACCAACCAGGGAGCATAGAGGAGCTGGACCTAGACCCACTATATAATTGAAGCAGATGTGCATCTTGGTCTTCATGTGGGTCCGGTAACAATGGGAAATGGATCTGTTTTGCTCTTTGTTCCCTGCCATTGGATCCTCTTCCCCTACCTGGACTGCTAGGTTGGGCCTCAGAGGAAGGGGATGTGTCCAGTCCATGCCTCAGAGTGGGGTGGTACCCAAGGGAGGTTCCCCTTCTCTGAGGTGAAGAGGAGGGGGTAACAGGTGGACAGATTTGTAAGGGTGGGACTAGGAGGAGAGAAGGCAGGGAGCCGAGATGAGAATGTAAAGTGAATAAAAATAAAAATACCACATATAGAAGGTGTGAAAGAGCATGTTTTTTCAGAGAGGAAATTATCTCAGATGACTTAATACTTTCTAGTTCTATCCATTTCCCCACAAATTTTATAAGTTTTTCTTAAAAAGCTCGGTACATTCCATTATTTATATATACATTTTTACATATGCATTTTCTTCATCCAATCATTGATGACTATCTAGGTTGGTTCCATCTTCTAGTCATTGTAAATAATGAATAATTAACATAGACTGTCAAAGATTTCTGGGGTAGTATATAGAGTAATTTGGGTATATGCCCAAGGGTCATATGGTAGCTCTGGCTTTAAATTTTTAAGGAACTCCCAGTACTGATTTCTATAGTGGTTACTCCAGTTTATATGGCTACCAGCATCCTCTTTCCAAAAACTGCATTATTTCCTCCAATACACATTTTTAATACCTTGTTCTCTAGTTTTAGCTCTAGATCTTCAATTCCTTTGATCTATGTATCACTTTGCACCAATATCGTCCTATTCTGTTACTGTGACTAGGCACTGTGACTTGAAATAATGTTTCCAACACCCCCAGCATTATCTTTTTTTGCAGAAAAATCCTGACTCTTTGGGTTCTTTGGTTTTTGAGTTTCCATATAAAACTCAGGATTGATTTTTTTCTGCTTTCACAAAGAATGATTTGGGATTATTTTTTATGGCGATTGTAATCAAATCTACAGATCACTTTTGGTACTATAGCCACTTTCACAATATTAAATCTATCAATTCATGTGTGTGGAAAGCCGTTCCATCATATAGTGTCTTTTTAAATCTCTTTCTTAGTGTCTCCAGTGGTACAGGTCTGGTCTACATATCTGATAGTATATACTAACCTCTCTCCTCAGTATACCTTATCCCAAATTCCTCATCCTCCCAATATTTTGTCCCTACCATTTCTCCTTCCATTTATGTTCCACTTTCTTTCCTTCTATTATCTAGTACTAATCTAAATTTAGTATTCATGTATTTTATTCTTTGTTTCTTTTTAATAAATATGCAAAATAACTAACATATTACTTTACAAAGTACTATTAATTTTCTTTTTTCTCCCTAACATAATTAGGGCATAAAGACTAACTGTTTTATAGTTTAGATTTATTCCACTTAGCAGGTCTACCCTTAGATAAGGTCTGCTATCGTAGACACTATTCTACTCAAAAGAGGAGTACAGACAGACTCCTTCCCTGGCTATAAGTCTAACAGAGGAAAGTCACGCTGCAAGCCAATTAGAATTCATTCCCTCACAAACATTAAAAATCCTTACTCTGAAAGTAGAAGGAGAAGGGTGCTCTACATTAAGCAAAAAAATCCAATCAATGATATAACTCTAAATGTACAATTCCGAACCCCAAACTACAAATAACATGAAATATCAATGTAATGCATCTCCTTCAAAATCTAAAAAATACAGGACATATTATTTGACCCATTTATCTATTGTTTTCATAACAATTACACCTCATTTTTCAAATTCAGATACTATTTCAAGGGGAAGGTGAAGGAACAAATACTCCAAGAAAATAGAATTAGGTACATAAGAGAGCATGGCTGCTCAAACATCTGCAGAAGTAGAGTCCAAACCTAAACCAATCCTAATAGATGAAGAAGGTCAGTTTATCACTGATCAGAGAATAAGCAAGTATAAATTACAATTTTAAACATAGTCACTGAAAGCAGGAACAGGCACTATGATAGAAAAAAAAATACTACTAGTTGTAAAGTCACAGAATAATCAATACAGTAACAGCAGATGACTCCAATACCCCAGTTTCACCAATATACAGATTGCCTTGTTAAAAATAAAGAAATATTGGGATCAAATGTACTTAGTAGACACTCAAAGGACATTTTGCCTGAACACCTACAGAATATACATTCTTCTCAGAAACCTGTGGAGCTGACTGTTCTATTGTTCAGATCAAGGGTACAAAACAATTCTCAATGAATACAGTAAAGCTGAAGAAAGTTCTTAAGATAATCATATTGTTTTGAAATAAAATAAAATCAACAGCAAAAGAAACCACAGAAAACCTTATGGACCCACAAAGACTGAAAAACATATTGTTGAATAGTGAATGATGGTTCACTCATGGAATCAAGAAGAAAATGGAAAAATTCCTCTTTTAACAGAGATGACATAACAAAGTTAAGGGGTACAATGGAAGCAGTGCCAAGAGGGAAGTTTAGAAATAAATATATCCATTTTAAAACCAGAGAGGAGGGTGACCCTGTAGGAGGACCAGCAGTCTCAATTAATCTAGACCTCTGAGATCTCTCAAACAATGGACCACTAAACAGGCAATATACACCAGCTGCTAATATGAGGCTCCCAACACCCATACAGTAGAGGACTGCCAGGTCTGTGTTCATTCAGAGATGATGCTCCTAACCCTCAAGAGACTGGAGGCCCCAGGGAGTTTAGAGGTCAGGTGGCATGGGGGGTGGGGACATCCACATTGAGACAGGGGGATGAGGAAGAGGTATAAGATGTGAGGCAGTAGGAGGGTGGATGGGGATGGGGGAATAAAATATGGAGTGTAAAATTTATTTATTTATTTATTTATTTATTTATTTATCTATTTATCTCTCGATTTAGTTATTTATTTTAAAAAACAGAGAGGTCTCAGATACCTTAATGTTGCAACTTAGGGTGCTGGAAAAACAGGTCCAACCCTAGAGAAGAAGGCAGAAGATGAAATTAATATCATGGCAAAGACTAGGAAAATGGAAACTAAAACCAATTCAAATCACCAGAGAAACCAAGACTTCGTGCATAGGGGGATATAAACAGAAACCAAATAAACCTTTAAGCCAGAGTATTTGAGAAGGAAGTAAAAAGACACAATTTAAAGAAGACAAGGAGATATTACAACAGATAAAATACAACTCAGAAGTGAAATAATAAATAAATTTCCTTGAAAAGTATTTTATGTGCATGTGTGTATGTCTAAGTGGATGCACATAAACCACATGTGCTCCTTGGAGACCAGAAGAGGGTGCTAGATCCCTGGAATTACAGGTTGCGAGCTGCAGTTACCGATTATAGGATGCTGGAAAATGAACTCTTGTCCTCTGGAAGAACAGCAAGTACTTTTAACTTCTGAACAATCCCTCTAGTGCCAGACCACTTCTTAAAATCACATTCCACTTATTTCGAAAATCTAAAAGAAATGATCAGATTCATGGGGTCATGTGAATATCAAATTTAAACAAAACCAATATGAAAAGTTCAAACAGATCTATAACAATCATTGCTATTGAAATAGCAATTGAAATCCCCACCAAACTTCAACATCAACAACAAAAAAATGATCAGACCTTGTTTAACACATTGCAGACAGAATGCATCAGACCGTAAAATGCTGTTCAAATTATTTCATAGAAAAGGAAAGACTATTTCTGAACACATTCTGCAAAGCCTATATTATACTGATACTAAAACCAGTTAAAGGCACAACAAATTAAATGCATATCTCACTAATGAACATAGATGCAAAGGGTCTCATGAAATACTTTTGGAAAGATTTCTCATTCATCAAGAGCAGCTGCTGCTCCTGCAGAAGATCCACATTTTGTTTCTGGGACCTGAATGTCATCATACAACCTTTTTAACTCCAGATGCAGGGGTTTTCTGCCCTAATCTGGCTTCCACAGGTACCACACCCACAGTGCACTCAGATATATGCAGGCAATGCACTCATACACATAAAATGAAAATAAATAAATCCTCCAAAGCAAAGCATTAAGCCACAATTCTGTCATACTTTGCTAATATCAGAAGCCAGACTCCTCAGTATTCCAAATTGGACTGAAGACCTGTTGATCTCCAGGAATCTTCTAGGCCTTCACCATCAGACAGGACAGAGTAGTCCCAACACCATGTCCATAAACTGAGCAACTACTGGGTTCCAGTTTCTCCCCCATATAGATGCCTACCGCTAAGTTACTTAGCTGGAGTTGTGTAAGTCAACCCACTCAGTCCCCTTTATGGTATATATTCACACTATCCATTCAGTTCCTCTAGAGGACCCTGACTAATACAGGAACTGAACAGAGCATTCTCCAAGAAGAAATATAAACAGCCCGCAAGCACTTTAGAAAGCTCTCGGCACCTTTAATTGTCAGGAAGATGCAAATTAAAACTACGTTGATGTTCTACCTCACTCCAGGCATAGTGACCATCATCAAGGAAACTAAAGGTAACAAATGCAGATGAGGGTGTGGAGACAGAACTGCTGATTGTAGTATAGTCTTGTAGAGCAACTATTGATATTAGATTCTCAAAATCCCCAAACTAGAACCATCGTATTACATACACAGATATATAATTCCCATATATATATATACATATATATATACATATATATATTCAAAGGATATATATATATATATATATATATATGTGAATATATATATTCAAAGGATACTCTCTTTATCACAGAATTACTTGTTCTTCATGCTTCTCGCTGCTCTATTTATAATAGAAAGGAAATGGTTTTGCACAGATGTCCATCAACAGATGGATAGATAATGAATATGTAGCATATACTGCACACAGTGGGATTTTATTCTACCTCAAACACAGATGAAATTCTCACATTTTTAGAAAATATAATAAATGTGGTACCTTAGATTCAGAAAAATAAATAATGTAGGCTCTTTCTATAATAAAAGCTTTAGCTTCCAATTTTAATATTTGTGCATTTATGTGGATATGTGTATAGAGCCCAAGTAACTAAAAGGGACTACCTAGGAGTCAGCAAAAGATTACTAAAGTGGGGCATGGTATTAGAATGTGTATGGTATGGAAGTGGAAGGGGATAATAGTAGTGAGAGGGTTTAAAAGTTCTGGTCAATTTATTAATGTATGAAAACACAGTTATATCTATTATAAGCTAATAAAAACCCAAACTACTAAAAATTGAATGGGAATAGTCTATGTGGGTAGATAAAGCTACTCCCAGAAGCTACTGAAAAGTTCGACTAATAGGAGTGGACTACTTCCATACAGTGATTGATCTAGAAGTTCCCCAAAGCCATCACCATCATATAAGCAATGCAATTGCTTTGATTGCCTACCAGATGACTTAATGGCAAGATATTTTGGTTAAAAATGTCATGCCCTTTGGTTGCAGGACACACAGAAATTAAGTTAGAATGGGCTAGCAGCTTCATCCTTTAGCCTGATAGTCATAGTTCCAGAAGGTTATATGTAGACTGCTGGGAGAGAGAGGTATTAACCATTGTTTGACTCAGATGGAGACCCTGTCTGCAACAATACTGACAGGCTAGGCAACACGGGCCCACTGGTGAAATCACGGCAAGTTCCTGACTGTCCAAAGTCTGTCTCTGCAGGAGACACTACAGAACTTCTCCTGGGAACTTAACCAAGAACTCCTGTCGAGGGAAGTCACAGACCCTGTAGGCAAACTACTCTAGGTCAGCGGTTCTCAACCTGTGGTTTGTGGCCCCCTTTGGCAATTCTCCAAAAATATTTACATTATGATTCATAACAGTAGCAAAATTACAGTTATGAAGTAGCCACAAAAATAAATTTATGATCTGAGGGTCACCACAACATGAGGAACTGTGTTAAAGAATGCAGCCTTAGGAAGGTTGGAACCACTGCTGTAGTTGGGTGATTCATTGTATCCACCAAATAATCTTCTGATTCTGCTTAAGTCCACACATTGGTGCTATTTTTCTAGCTCTTGTCAGAGCAGTTTCTTTTGCCAGGGTCGGTGGTGGCTGCACACATTCACAACTGACCCAATACTGAGAGTTAGTGATTGGCAAATGCCCTGTCACCAATGTCACACCTGTGTCAGTCTCTCTAATACTCAGGGAACGTTCCTGAAGGGACAGGAGAATGTAAGAGTTTGGAGGAAGGGATGGGAAAAGGGGTGTAAGATGCTACCTTTGGCATGACATGGCTATTTACATTTTAACTCACAGGCTGTGGATGATGTGGTTACCTACACAAAATCTATAAAATATCAGGCCCGTCAACACTCGGTTAGGGAAGGCAGAGGTGAGGTGGACTTATGAGGCCCCACTCCTAGCTGAGGATTTATGTAATTAATGGGTTATCATTAAGGAAGAGACATTGTCTTCAGTGGTGTACTGGTATAGTGCCATATTCCTGTAACACCCTAATGGAATTCATTAAGTCTAAGAGTCTTCTTCCTTCTCTCTTTCCCTCTCTCCCTCCCTCCCTCTGTGTCTCTCTATTTCTGTTTCTTCCTGTCTCTTTGTCTCTGTCCCCCACTCCCGCACATACTTATTCCACATATAAAGTTCTTCCAGCTAGTAGGAAGAAGGAAATGAGTAGGTATAGGGGAAGGACAAATTGATACCTAGGATGTTCTGCTCATGGTTGAATCACACACTATGTACATGGATAAAGATACAGTAAAATCCATTTTCACATATAATTACTATATGCCAAAAACATTAAAATAACAGCAACAACAATGACAACAACAATAAAACAAAGTAACAACAAATGATGATGATATGGGGAGTTAACATTTAGAGTTGTAAACTAGTATAGCCACTATGCAAATAAGTAGGGAGATGCTTCAGAATCTGAACTAATATATAATACAGCTGTATTACTTCTGGAGGGCTCAAAGAATCTAAGCCACCATACTTTATGGTATATACAATACACATTACACTATACACGATACACTATTCATAGTACATGATACACTATACACAGTACACGATACACTATACATGCTACATGATACACTATACACAACAGATGATACACTATACATGATACATTACATAGTATACACTATACATCATAAAGGCGACTCACTCATGTTTATTGGAGATTCATTATGGCAAAGTTACAACTAGCTCATATCAACAGACAAATGACTAAAAGACACATGGAACATGTATACAATGGAACTATCTTCAGCTGTAAAGAACAAAGCCATAGCATTTGCAGGAAAGCTGAGATAAATGATGGTTATTGAAATAATCTAGTCTCAGAAAATCCCACATTTCTCTCAGCACAAAATCTAGATTTATATATATATGTATATATATATATATATATATATATATATATATATATATATATATCATACTAACAGATAGATATGACAATTTAAAGAGTATAAAGAGAGAGAGGCAGAGGAAGAAGCCTGAAAGAAGAATTAGAGGAGAGGAAGGAGAATGTAATGGGAAATATGCACTCTGAAAGCAGAACCAAGAACTATTTGCAGTGTAGGAGGGGACCAACTGAAGATGGACTGTGGAAGCTGGCAGGCCAGTGGAGGGTGGATAAAAATATAGTGATGTGTATATGTGAAAATAGCCTAGTGAGACCAGTTACTTTGTATGATAGCATTACAAGCTATTAACTAAAGTGTCACAGAGATATATTCAAACAGCACATGAAGAAATTCACCCTTACTGAAAGCTATGCTATCCAGTTGCCCAGAGAAAGAACATGAGATCAGCCATATTTACCTTCGATATATATCCTGCAAGCACTAAGAACTATGTAGTATCCTGTTCTTTCTTGTTTTTGTTTTGAATCTGTCACACCCCCAAACCAGTTGGCTCTCTCTGCCCACTGCAGCTCACAGTCCTTGTGTGGGTTGGCTTTGAGTAGAAATCCCATTCTTGGAAATACGTGAGCACTAATAGCATTCAAATCCTATAGATGTTGGGCATTGTGCTTTACGAAGTGACTCATTAGGAAAGATCCTTGGCCTCTGCTCCTTAACTACTTTTTTTCTGCTTTAGAGCTGTTTGCTTGTAGCGGGATACAGGCTTCATCCCTGAACTCCCTCTTCCAACTGTGGCACTGTACAATTGCCACCAATTTTCCCTTTGTGAAAAGGGCACAGTGCTATGTGACTCAAAAGGCAGTTGGATAAGGAAAGAATATCGCTGACACACCTCACATAGAATTTAACATCTGGTAGGTGTCAGGTGAATCCAAGCTTTTATGATTGTTTAAACATAATTCAGAGGACTAGCCTAAAAACAGATGATATACAGAAATCAGACACCAAACCTAGTGATATTTCCAAATTGCCACAAAAAACATCATCCCTGGATGAAAGCGATTTTTAACCCAACTGTAAGATCCAACTGTCAGGTGGATATGACACCTCATCACATACTGATTGGGCTGACATTTGTCCTCCGTAGTGAGTCTCAGGACACTCTTCTAGCAGAGTGACACCTTCAAGGACTCTCTTCAGAGACTTTGGAATGCATACAAAAGATCCAATCAGCTTCATAATAACCAAGGAATTAGCTGCCTTGAAGGAAAATTGTTCATTCCCTGCTATTTTGCCAGTGAAGGTCATTGAGGCCACAGCGAATTATCTAGGGAGACAAACATGCAGCAGACTTGGTAGTAAATTCCTTGCCAGTGATTTGGAGCCCTGCAGCCATGTTTTTCTTAGATCCCATATTGACCACAGTGCCTGGCATGGAATAGATGTCTCCCAATTATTTGATGACTAAATAAATAGACTTGTGTTTTAGGGCAAAGTGGACACGAAAGGAAGACAGCGAATACACAAAAATCTGTTAGATCTCCTCTTGACAAATAGGCCTGTAGCAGCACCATAAATAAAAATGATAGATGGACTCTGCTGTTTCTGTGAACAGGAAGGCTCACATTCTGCCACAAGTTTTAGCATTTTTACAAAACTGATCTCCACCACTCCGTACAAAGGTTTCGCATTTTGAGGACTCAGCTAGAGTGTGAAAACTCCTCTCTTCCAGGCACCGTCCTCACAAGCCATCCACATGCTCTGTTAGAAGTCCTCTGTCCCGGTGGGCAATGGATTTGATCCACAGCATCTTTCACACGGTGGTTCAATACAAAGTCCCTTTATCGATGCCCCTTTAAATGCTAAAGACTTAACTTACCGTGTCTCCGCTGGTTGATAAATTTGGTTCAATAAAGACCATTTAGTTCATCTACATGGTGAACACATCAAAATCAGTAACTTGTCCAACACTACTCCTTTGTAACTCCTCTTTTATTCAAGTCTGGAACTTTATCTTCTGTTGCAGCTTGTTTTCATAGTAGATTTTAAGAAATTTCTTAGGCTTCCATCGCAGTTTATGAAATTAAGTGGATGATGACGGAAAGGGCACTAGGCTTGGTTCTGATCTTAAGGCGGCAAAAATTCACTGCATGACCTTGAATAAACTGTGTTTAGTAGGAAAACATTTTCAGGACTTAAGGATAATAAAGAGAGTGAGTTTAAAGGGAAGGGAGCCAGGGGATTAAAGAGGAAATTTCAAATGATTTGCACTGGGGTCCTAAAAGTAATACCTACAAAAGTTGAAAAGCTGAAGGGAATGAAAAGCTCAGATGAGAGATCAGAAGAGGTCAAAGATTAAGTGGACCTTAAAGCAATGCTGAAGATTCCTGAGGTTCTTGATGGAAAAGCATACAATAAGAGGCAAAGGAAGTAAATTATTATGGACATGTGGAGACGAGGGTTGCTGGAAGAACTAAGGTCAAGGCATCATTATTCTGTTTGCTCAAGAGATCCCTCCAAGCAAATGATGTATCCCATACCACTGCAGCAGAGATTCAGGGGCAGCCCTGACTTTATTACCTATTTCACTCATGCTTATCAGTGGAGAATATCTCCATGACTGCAGACATAAATTAGAAAGAAAGATGTAAGTCGCATGCATCCCAACCCAAAGTATTCAAGAGGATTTAATTTCTAGCTTGAGCAAAGTATGAAACATATCTAAAACTGTTAGTAGCAGAAGAAACTGTCATCCTAGCCGTTCTGTTCTCCAACTACATGAGGGTTGGAGGATACAGTTTGCCTTCAGGGAACCAGTGCCATAAAAGAATCCGAAAAAGTTCAGAAAGCAACAGGGAAACAGAGAAGGCAGAGAAAAGACTCACTCACAGTTCTGGGTGGGAAAGCCATCTAGTCTTAGGCTCAGTGGGTGATGATCAGACAGAAGCAACAGGTTTAGAGAAAATGTAAGGTTCAGATTGCTAGCCACGAAAGAGGTTCCACCTTCCATTGTGCCTAAGGGTATGGGAATGAAAAGTAAATGGAAATGAGCTCCTTATGTATTCCTAAACTGGCTTTCTGGTTGTTCAGATGATAATTAGATCAAGATACAGGAGATGCTGTACCTGGGTCATCCCTAAGCTATGTTGTTCACATTCAAAGGACAACGGATTGGACAGCTTGGACAAAGGACAACTTAGTTTATATGCCCCTGTCAAAATGAGAGAGGACAGAAAATGTACACCCTAAGAAGGAATGGAGCCAAAGGTCGGATGGGAGGTCAGAACTGAACAGAGATGCCTTGTAAAGACTTGAAGTGTCAGGGTTGGGGGAAGTACCTCAGTGGGTCCCCACCTGCTCAGAGGACGAGGGAAGAGGGGTATGAAGAAAGAATTATGGGAGTTAATAAGTTAAAAATAATTAAATTTAAACTTTAAAAAGTAAAAGAAAAATAAAAGTAGCAGAAATTTAAGATACCCCGATTCTTTTTATTATTATTTTCTTTATTTACATTTCAAATGCTATCCCGAAAG
>NC_034608.1:49785446-49799857 GCF_900095145.1 Mus pahari
TCAGCTCCTTGGGTACTTCCTCTAGCTCCTCCATTGGGGACCCTGTGTTCCATCCAATAGCTGGCTGTGAGCATCCACTTCTGTGTTTAAGATGCCCTGATTCTTAAGAGATATAAAATTCTACTTCCTTATTGGTTTTTCCCTGAAATGGAAATTGGGCTTTTCTCTCTGTAAGGGGATGGAACAGTACAGAGGAAAGAAAATGAGAAGGTACTCAAGGGTCTGTGAGGCTATGCCCATATATCAGTTAATTATCCACCGTGTCCTGTAAAATAGGCATCCATACTTTATGTTAAGAGTCTATCACAGAGGAGGGACAACAGAGACACACACAGCAAGATGTACTTGGGACCAGTGTACATCAGACAGGGTCCCTTTTGAGATCATTAACATCCAACATTCCAAGACATGCTGATATTCAGTTAACTTCTCCCTCAATGCACCTTGACAGGGCTATGAAATTCCCAACTTCAATAAAAAGCTCCAAATTCCTCAGAAATGTGGAACAAGAAGAATAAAAGACTTTCGCTGCTCAAGCAAATGACCCCAAAGTGATACTGGTACTAGAGTCTTAGAATTTAATGTTTCCTGAGTTTATCATACAATACAGTAAGTAAGGAATATTGTGGGTTGAAAGAAACTTGGTGGCACTTTCTTCTGTTATAAAAAGTTAAATTACAGGAAAAAAAATTAATCGATAGTAAACAGATGGAAGAGGGGCCTTGTTGGTGGTAAACAGAACTCTGGGAAACACAGTGCGCTCTTTCTTTTCAACTCCATGATGATGTTCCAGTGAACAGTCTACCATGGTTGAAGAGGAAGAGTGAGCATAAAGAGCTGAGATTCTCGGCAGGTATGGGTAAAGTGAGCAGGTACCGTATGCACTAACATGAGAGTGTGCATGATAAATATGTGATATATTTATCACATAGTAGCCCTACTATGGGCATGTGATCGGTGCTATGTTCTTATCCCTACCCAGAAAACAGTCTACTTTGCCTGTGCCAACAGCTACATTTTTGACAGTTGGTCAACTGTATGGTAGTAATGTTAATAAAATCTAGGTCCAACCGAGACTAAAATAGAAAATTGCTCTTGGGTTTAGAAAATATAGGAAGAGCTGAGGAGATAATTCAGTCAGTAACGTGTTTTCCTTGCAAGCAAGCAGCTCAAAGTTTCATTTCCAGAATACATGTTTAAAAGGCTGGGCATAGTGGTATGTGCTTGTAAACACAGCAAACAAGGTGAAGAGTCCTGGGGTTTGGTACCGAGATGGCCTAGCATAATAGGTAGGATCTAGGCCACTGGGTGATTGTTTCAAAAGCCAAATTGGACAGTGTCCTGGTGAACGATACATAAAGTATCTTCCTTATTCCAATCCTTCCCCAAGCAAGCACACACACACACACACACACACACACACACACACACAGAGAGAGAGAGAGAGAGAGAGAGAGAGAGAGAGAGAGAATATGAAATACTTTTGCTGGTTGTATCTAATGGCACCTACAATTTCAGAGACCAAAGCCATCAAAGGCAGGGAGTCAGAACACATGCTATGTTACATGAATATACCCTATGGAATGAATCAGCCAGCATCTCTCAACTCCTGTAAGGCTTCCATAAATAATTATATTAATTATCCAAATAATAATTATTTGATAAATTAAACGCAGAGGAGGTAATAAGTCACACTGACTCTTTAGGGTAAGTGAGCATCTACTCCCCAAGGGTGGCAAATAGAGGGCCCCTTGCCAGCTCCTCCTTTCCCTCGCTCCAGTGCACATCTGCAGGGTCAACCATGTCACTCTGAGCTGCTGGGGCCTTCTGCATGCAGCTGGATGATAAACCCTCGGTGTCACACTGTGGTGTCTGAAACCCAGAGTTATCTTGTATCTGGCATGCACATCTAATTTTATCACATTGTTTACTATTTGCATTCCCTATTTTATTTTTGTTCCTTCCTTGGTAATTATGGAAAAATCTGAATGTCCTTCTTATTATTTTAGAGGAAACTCTAAAAATAAGGGTTGCCCTGCTTTTAGCAATGTTTCGAAAGGTAACCTGAAGAACCAGAGGGTAGTCTTGTCCTCAGTAAGAAGAATTTATCTTAAGAGATGACTGTCCAAGAGGGGGGACTTGAGCCTGCCATGCAAACATCTTTCTTCCCCAAAGTTTTCATCCTAGTGATGCTCTATGGGAGGGTTAAAAGCCTTACTAGAATAGCCATGACCAGCACTAGAAGGCAATATGTGATGTGTCTTCAACCATAGAAAGAGCTGCACTTATGTGTCTCTCCTTTACCTCTGCATGGGATTGCTAAGGGTGCTGATTCGCTGCCCTGAGGACAATTGTCTTCTTAGCTGGTTTAAGCCTGGCACTGGCAACCGTATAATCACTACTGTGTGCTAACCTCAAGAATACCTGCCTGGCTCCTGTACCTTCTGCACCCCAGTACCCTTTCCATGAAATCAAGGATACTAGACTACATGCTAAGGGTTTAACAAACAACTTGGCTTGGATGTAAGGTCAGTGGGCATTGCTGCTGAGCTAGCCCCCTTCCTGACCTTCATTTCTTGTTCTTGTTAATGTAACTCCTGACAACTCACGTTGCTTCTGATACCATTGAGGGCACCCAGAACACGGTATTCCTCACCCCCAATGGCTAATGATGATGCTGTTGTTTTCCCTGATTTTGGTTGTTTTTCAGGATTGCAATGGGTGGGGGAGCATAATATGAACAAGAAAAGGCTTAATAAGAAGGAGGAAGAGAAAGGAAAAGATGGAGGGGAAGAGGGAATGGATGGAGAAATATATACATATCAGGCATGGGGATCCTGGAAGTGTCCTATACCTTGCACATCCTGTTTTTACCATTCAATCCTGGGGCTCCATTCTAACCTATCACATCACTAAATGCAAATTCATTTCAGAATTACCCCCAAACAAAACATAATCAGAAGATCAATGGCCTATGAAAATTATTGTGAAAAGTGCTCAAAAGCCACGTTTAAATGCACTTGAATTATCTATGCTATTAAGGTTATTTCGGCTGTTGTTCCTCTCCACTAGGGCAAAACCAAAGTTGACGGTAGCTATGATTTCATGGTCTATAAAAACAACCATGGAGAATTCGGTATAGACTGTAATTTTTGTTCAAATGTTTTACAAATTGCCTTCAATAACAATATTTATTTAACTCCTTTCTTCTGGACTAGTCCATCTATGGTACTTTATCTCAGAGAAGGGGAGGCCTCCCATGGCTAACAACCTTTCTCGGCATATCTTGTTGCACTAGGACTAGGCACACCTTCTAGTGAGGCTACAGAAGGGAGCCCAGTAAGGGAAAGGGGGTCCAAACTCAGGCAACAGAGTCAGACACATTCCCTGCTCCTGCTCTTAGGGGTTCCACATGAAAACCAAGCTGCACACCTGTTACAAATTTGTAGGGAGTCCAGATATGTCCCATTCATGCTCTTTGGTTGGTGGTTCAGTCTCTGTGAGCTCCTATGGTTCGTTGGCTCTATAGGTTTTCTTGTGGTATCCTTGACCTCTCTAGCTCCTTCAATCCTTCCTCCCTGTCTTCTACATGAGATTGCCTAAGCTCTACCTAAAGTTTGGCTGTGGGACTCTATATCTGTTTCCATCAGCTGCTGGGTAAGGCCCCTCAGAGGACAGTTATGCTAGGTTTTGCCTTCAAGTACAGAAGAATAATATTAATAGTATAAGGGGCATGGGTCTCATGGTGGGCAATTCACTGGTTGGCCATTTTCTCAATTTCAGTTTCATGTTTAGCCCTGAACATCTTGTAGACAGGACAAATTGTAGGTTGAAGGTTTTGTGGGGGATTGACATCCCCATTCTACCATTAGAAATCTTGCCTTGTTACCGGAGATGGATGTTTCAGGTTCCATATACCCCAGTGCTAGGAGTCTAAGCTATGATCACCCTCATAGAATCCTGGGAGTTTCACTTGTTCTAGGTTTCTAACTTGTCCCAGAAATGTTCACCACCACCAATCCCAGTTCTTTCTCCCTCAGTCCTCCCCACACTTGTTCCCTCTTGCTCCCTTCTCCATCTTTTCTCCTGCCCAAGTCTTACCCTCCATCTACCTCTGATGTATATTTTATTTCTTGTTCAGTGAGCTTCAAGCATCCTCCCTTGGCTGCACCTTGGTATTTATCTTGAGTCTTCAGCTTGTAGCTTGATTATCCTCTACTTTTTGGCTAATATCCACTTAAAAGAAAGTGCATATCATGTATGCCTTTCTGGGTCTGGATTACCTCACTCAGGATTTTTTTTCTAGTTCCAACCATTTGCTTGTAAATTTCATGGTGTCATTGTTTTTAATGGCTGAGCAATACTCCAATATATGCCACAATTTCTTCATACATTCTTCAGTTGAGGGACATTTAGGATGTTTCTAGTTTCTGGTTATTACTGAAAAGTCTTCTATTAACATTGGTGAGTAATTGTCCTTGTAGGATAGTTGAGCATTTTTGGGTATATGCCCAGGAGTGGTATAGCTGGGTCTTAAGGTAGAGCAATTCCCAATTTTCTGAGAAATGACCAAGTTGATTTCTAAAGTGATTGTATAAATTTATACTCCCACCAGCAATGGAGAACCACATCCCTAACAGCATGAGCTATCACTTGAATTTTTTTATCTTAGCCATTCTGGTAGGTATAAGACGGAATCTCAGGGTCGTCAATTTGAATTTCCCCGATGACCAAGGGTGTCAAACATTTCTTTACATGTTTATTGGAAATTGGTGATTCATCTGTTGAGAGTTCTTTGTTCATCTCTGAACCTCATTTTTAATTGGGTTATTAGACTGTTGCTGTTAATTTTTGGAGTACTTTATATATTTTAGATACAAGCCCACTGTTGGATATAGAGTTGGTGAAGATCTTTTCTCATTCTATATGTTACCCTGTGTCCCATTGACAGTGTTCTTTGCCTTACAGAACCTTTCAGTTCCCTGTGGTCCCATTTATTAATTGTTGATCTTAATGCCTGAGCCATTGGTGTTCTATACAGGAACTTGTCTCTTGTATTTATGAAATCAAGACTATTTCCCATTTTCTCTTCCATCACATTTAGTATATCTGGTTTTATATTGAGATCTTTGATATGTTTGAACTTGAGTTTTATACAGGGTGATAAATATGGATCTGTTTGCATTCTTTTACATGCAGGCATCTAGTTAGACCAGCACCATTTGTTGAAAATGTTTATTTATTTCCTCACTGTTTAGTTTTGACTACTTTGAAAAACAAAACCAAACAACCAAACAACCAAAAAAATGTCCATCGCTGTGGATTTACTTCTGGGTCTTTGATTCAATTCCATTGATCAACCTGTCTGTTTTTATGTCAATACCATGCAGTTTTTATTACTATTACTCTATAATACAGCTTGAAATCATGGAAGTCATACCTCCAGAAATCCTTTCATTGTATAATTTTGCTTTAGTTATCTTGAGTTTTTTGTTTTTCCATATGAAGTTGAGTATTGTTATTTGAAGATATATAAAGAATTGTGTTAGAATTTTGATGGGAATTGTATTGATTCTGTAGATTGCTTTTGGTAAGATAGGCATTTTTATTCTGTTATTCCTTCTGATCCATGAGCATGGGAGATCTTTCCATCTTCTGATATCGTCTTCAATTCCTCTTAAAGGGAATGAAAGTAGATCTAGGGAAAATAATTTGTCTCCCTGAATCTTTGTGGTTTAAATCTAAATAATTTTACATATAATACAAGAGCTTACAGAAACATGGAATTCAGGCTAAGTTATACATTTTTCCCTCTTAGTGATCTTTTTTTTTGTGAAGATGACATGAGAAAATGATTTTTAAGAAAATTCAACAACATAAGAGAGCAAGCAGATCATGAAAAGAAATTTCCCTTTCCATATCTGAGTGGAAAAATATGAACAATAATGTCTCTGTTGGAAAGATGAAGATGATGCTCTTTCTTACAAATATTATCATTTCCTCAAAAGTCTGAGAATAAGTCGCTTGAAATGTGGGACACTATTTTGCTAATTTATTCACAGATATTAAGGTGGCTAGTATACACTGGACATCCTCCCTCTTCATCATTTTCTTTCCTTTTTTTTTTTTTTTTTGTTTATTCCATCACCAACTAATATGTGTGTCTTGCTTCCCTGGGTATCAACTACCACCTTTTATTAGCAGCACTCTTGCCTTTGACAAGATATATGTTAACAAGCTTTAGCTAAGAACAATTCATGCCACTCCATCATTTCCACTGCTGTGATCCTTTGCTTTGACCTTAGTGATGGAGCTCTTTTTCTAGTATACTCTTTTATACCAGGCATGGTTCTGCTTTAATGAGATGTATCATAGTCAGAGCTTTTATAACCTGCCCATTGGACGTATCTAGTTTATTACCATGAGCTTTGGGGTAAGACAGCATTGACTGACATATTCACACTTAACCTATACCCACAAGCAGATGACCAATTTGAAAGGAGCCCAATGGTATTTTTGTAAGTATTATGTTTCACATAGCTTTGGGTTTTTTTTGGGGGGGGGGGCTTGGATATTATGGTTTCCAATTTTGCCTACGTGTTTCTTGTGCTTTTTCTTTTAGATGTTGTTTTTATTTTTAATTTTGATTTGTTTTTGTTTGCTTGCTTGTTTGTTTTCTAAAGAGAGAACACACAAAGGCTGTGGATTTCTGTGGGTTGGGAGGTGGGGAAGATCTGGCAGGAGTGGGAGGAGGGAAAACCATGATCAGAATATAGCATAAAATATCTATTCTTAAAATAATATATTTTAAAATTACTGCCTAGAATGGTACATTTATGCACTTACTTTTCAACTGTGTGTAGGTGTTGGTGTAGACAAGTAATCAGCTTTCGTGTGACTTAGTTTCCTTGACTATTAAATGGAAATAGTAAAAAGCACTAGCTCCAGAAGCATAGTATAATCTCTGTAAAATTCTTAGTACTCTGTCTAGCATTAGGACTAGGTCCAATATTGCTCTTGATAAGCATTTACCTAAGACTCAAATTGAGGTACTGAATCTTGGTCCTATCCTAGAATCCTTTGATTTATAACAAGCTGCTCTAGTAAGACATGTCTGTCTTCATCTATAAATATTGCTCTTCATCTGTTTGTTGTGCTATTTTCACATGTCTTCCTAGACTTACATGACCTAGCATTTTCCTAATACCCGCTGTCTGCTGCCGTGATAGTATCATAGTCTACCCAGTTAATTGGACCCCTTGTCTTCCCAGCGGCTGCTTCTCTGTTTCTCCATGACCATGTTCATTTTCATTGGTTTTGAAAGGCAAATCATTCTAGTTTAACTTATATCCGTTCCAGACATCTAGGATTTGAGATTGGTATCATTTACCACATGTAATATCACAGTTGGCCAATTTCATGATTAGGGAAGAGAACATGTAAGTTTTAAAATACCTTAGTTTGTCTAGTACCCTTTTTAGTACCTTAGTTTGTCTAGTACCATTTTTAGCACCTTAGGTTGTCTAGTACCAATTACTCGCAAAGTCACTCTTGCCCACAGACAACACTCTGATCCTAATAACTCACCAAGTATGATGGCATAACCTGTTTGGAGTTATGGAGGTAAATCTTACTTCTAAGCTCTCTTGATCACTTTCCTTGACTTTGGTCACAGTATGAGCAACAAATCAGAAACTTAACATAGTGGAAAGTACAATAAAATCACAAACTTTCATTTCATCATGTGTGATGTTCAGAGAGTGAAATCACATACTGTGTGATTGCTTTACCACACTGCAAGGAGCTGAGTGTAACATCTTTGAGGATCAAAGGCAAGAATGCTCTGGCTAGGAGAAAAGAGGTGATAGAACATTCTCATGAATAAAACTTAGCTTGCCTTCTTTGATTTTGAAGGATACCATATAGGTGGAAATTTACGACACTTTATACACCAGCACTTAATTTTCACCACGAGGTCATTTTGGGTTCCATTTGCTTACAAACTGTAAATGCAGTACTGACACCCAGAGACAATGATGTAGTCAACCCAAGATATAAAACAATTCATATCTTCAAACTAGTTAATTTAAAATAAGGAAAACACAATTCAATTCGTTGAAAAGGAAGATGTAGTGATGAAGCTGATACACTCTGCTGAATAGGCTAGAAGGGTTGTGCACTACAAAGAATATTTCAGACCTGCCAATTATCCCAAATTATGCCTCATTGATATAATCTGCATTGGGTTCAATCCGTGTCAACATTGATCACTACAACAAATTCTCAGGGTTCTGACAGGCTATTACAACCTCGATCAGACAAAGGGGTCTCAGAATCCCTTTATGTGACAAGACAGATCACAACCACGGATCTAGAATACTTCCAAGGCTAATAAACAGACAATTGCTATGCAAGCAACAACAGTCACTTTAAATGGTATCTTCCATTCCCCACTGCTTACGTGATATCCTGTGTCTACTTTTGTATTATCTTTTGTCCTTTCTTCTCCTTTGACAATAAATAAGCCTTCCCAAACTTATATTGATTTTCTCAGAAAAGGTTTTAATACGCCCAGCCTAATATGTCACTTCTTTTTATATAGATACAGCTTCCCAGCTCCAGGGAGAAAATAGATCTAAAAAGATGGCTCCCTTCCCAAAGTGCCTGAATTTAAGAGAGACGGCAGTGAATACAGGCTTATACCCAACAGGCCCGGGAAGAAACAGAGTGTAAATGAATTAGATATTGATTGCTTGGGTAATTTTGAAATTTCTTTTAATCTGACCTGGTTCTCAAAGGAAGAGATTAAACCTGGACATGGAACGACAGCCAATATAATTCTCAAAAACACACACAAAAAAAATCTCTGGATTTATAGGTCCCTTATAGGTCATTTATTTTAAATTTAACACCCCCCCCCCATATCTCTTCTAGTGGTTTCTTAGATTATTTTGAAAAACTTCTTGATACAGGTCATTAATTATTTATTAACATGTGGGGATAACTTGTAATACTAAAAAATAAGGATGATGAACTCTCATAATCCCATAAATTCTGTTATTAGAAGATTATAATTCATTTTTCTTTCTGATATCTATCTCCAAGTGGTATAAAAAGGAATAGGACATTTAAAACATTTCTTTAATTAGTTGGGAGTTACTCTGAGAAGATAAAGGCACACACAAGTTCTCATCTCCGAACCACGTCTCTAAGAATTTTCACTGAAAGGAAACCGACACAGAAAAACATATGAAGTTGCAAATGCAGCATATTAATGAGAGTTTATAGTGTTCTTGACAAATTTAGCCACACTTCTCAAACGTAGACATCCTTCCAAGTATGCCTGGTCGGTTAATCTTCAAAGAAAGATTTAGTCACTTGCACAACCAAATATCAACAAACATTGTATCATATACATTTCACAACAACTAGCTTTTTCTATATAACTCATTTCCTGCACAATATTCAAATCTCTTCTGAAAAAGCAAGGATTTCTGTGACTGTGAAGAAAAGCATCTCTCTTTATTCTGAGTGAGAAATATCATTTGTGATGCCAACACATTTTTCTCTCTTCTGATGCTTTCTTGTGCATTATATCATTTTTCTACTCCCTCATTTGTGAAAGACAAACCCCACTGTTGTTTCCACTGGTCAAAGGAGGAGAGGGAATCTCAAAGAGGACAGATGACTTGGTCAAGATTATATGGTGATGACCAAAGTTCTAAGTTCATACTTCTAGCCATTGGGTCCATAAATATATTGCTATAGAATTCCAGAATGTTTCCGCAACTTTTATTCACCCCTAACTCTCAAGTCCCTCACAGTCACATTCCATTCTTCCAGTTCTTTTTTTTCCAGAAAACCAAATAAGCTCATTTAAAATGGGGCACAGAACTAAACAAAGAATTCTCAACTGAGGAATATCGAATGGCTGAGAAACACCTCAAAAAATATTCAACATCCTTAATCATCAGGGAAATGCAAATCAAAACAACCTTGACATTCTTCCAGTTCTATAATTAGTAGAGTATGTGATGCTAAGTTATCTATATCCCCCAAAAGCATTGTATGGGAAAAAACATAACAACTCAAACTTCAAAAATAAGCTGCTTCTAGACTCTAGTTCCAGTTCTACCATCTCAATTGTGGGAGGTCATTTTTTTTTTCTGTTGTTATGAACTGCATGAGCAGATTCTCAACAAATAAGCAATTGCTACAGCGGGCAATTTTCTAAAACAGAAAACCAGACACCTCTTTGTTTCGGAAGGCTATGCTTCCGTCTATAAATGGGGATAGAGTGTCTAACGGTTGAAATAAAAAAATAAAAAATGAAGAAGACTGATACCAGGAAAACATTTAAAGTTAAAGCATATAAAACATAAGTGTGGCAGAATCATTACCCTAGAGGAACAAAACATGGTAGATGTTGTTCTAGAAAAATCTTTATCCACTTTTTGCTTTGGTTAGTGATTGCATAACTACTTTTGATGAGTTTGGTTCTGTGAAACAGAGAACTTCCCCCTTGATTATTTTAACCTTGTTTGTGGGGAATTAGGAAAAGTTATCTAATTTCAAGGGGGAGGGAGAAGCATCTGAAGTGTATACCTATTATTATTCTATCATTTTATTCACAACTAGAATTAACAAAACATGGGAGCCTGACATCTCAGTGAACACATGGTAAAACCCTATGCTTTTTGTTTATCTACTGACAATCTATACAAACGACCAGAAAGTTAGACTTAAATAACCTTTGCTAAACATCACTTCTAATACATTTTAACTGGAGTGAGGGTAATGACTGAATCCATTTATGGGTTTAAGTAAATCTTCCCCTCCCTAATACTGCAGAGTCTAAGATGCTAGAATTACATGGAGAACTTCCTGGTTATGAAATGGGACTTAACTCATTAAATCGTGTAAGATGCATGATTTCAAGATTATCTGTGAGAATTCAGTAGTTCATTCTTTATGAAAAGAATTCTTTTGATTCTGTTCCAAATTTCTGAACCCTTCAAAAAGGAATAGCAAGACAGTAGTGTCTATATTATAGGCATTGATTTACAGAGGTTTCCACTGAGAATTCTGCACACCTCAACCAAATTATGTATACTAGACTCCTTTTGTAAGTAAACTAAGTTACTTTTAATATAAATCTGTACTTACCGCAAATAAACTTAACACAAATCATCTTAAGTCTTGCTTTTTCAAATTAGAACTGTAATAGTCCAAACAAAAATTGGTCTTGTGTGACAATACATTCCATGTACCCAACTTTGATCTCTTTGACCTTTTTTTCAATCAATGAACTTTCTCTTTGTTGTTTTACAAATGCACACACACACACACACACACACACACACACACAAACGTGTTCACACAAACACACACCTAAATATACAAATACAGTCTTCTTACTCCTTAAAGTTTATACTCCTTAAAGTTTCACTTAAATGCACATCACTAGGTATTTACTAAACCAAAATAGGCCACGTTAAAAAAAAAAAAGATAAATGAAAAAATATTACATTTAACTGCCTGATGAACTTGCAAGCCCTCCCTGATGTTTACTAAATCTTCTTGTAGCTGCTGTATTATTAATGATAAGAATGTTATGGACATGGGACAGTAAAGTTTGAGTCATGTTCCTTGTCTGGAGATAGGAAGGAAAGAGAGAGTCCTTGATATTGAGGGTTGAGTTCTTTATTTTGAAAGGCTAATATCATCAACTGAGTTTGAGATTAGTACCCTGAGCTCTGGGTGTTTGTCATTTCTTTGACAATGAACTTCTAAAGTAAACTCCCTACTGGAAATAAAAATCATTGGAATGTCCTCAAGAGAAGCAAGATTTGGGAAAGCAAACTTAATTAATTTGCACTCTAACATGATTCAGAATTATAGAGTGAAATAAGCTCTCAGGCTTGATGGGAAGAGCCAATGCTGGCTAAAATCCAGAGTCCTGTAGAAATGGTTTAGAAGAAAAGGGTCCACCTTTGAAAATGTGTTTGTGGTATAGCCTCTCCTAGTTACACACTTATCTTCATGTATCAGAGAAATTATGCATACTGAGGCTTCTATGATAATCAGGGAGGAGCCTTTCCTCACAGAGGATAACCTGAGATTAAACCACTATCACATATATGTTAAGAGTCGACAGTGAGATAGAACTTCCCTCCACCCTGTGATGGTTTCAATCTGAAGAGTCTCTTCAGCCTATATTTGGGTACCAGTTGTCTTCACAACATTTTGTGATGTTCTGGGATCTTTTGGAAGGTAGGATCAAACAAATGGAAGGGAAGTAGGTCATCAGACCTCTGAGGTTTATAGTTGATGCCTCATTCTTACCTGGCTCTCCGGTTCACTGTGCTATGACAAGATCCTGCTTCCACGAAGTGAGTTGCTCACCATGCCATGCCTCTGAAATCTGCCGTACCTATAAGCCAAAAATACATCCTTCCCCTCTCACTGTTCTTTCTGCCAGGCACTTTGTCACAGCAACACATAAGCTAATGAAGGCACCGTGCAATATAATCCCCCAGAATCTGGACCACCATTGCCATTCCCAATAAGGTTTACATTTCATCTCCCATGGGATAGTTTACAGCCCTTCCATTGCAGATGTGCTCCGAAATCTATCCCAAAGCAAATAAAATCATGTCATTATTCCATCACACTTACACTCGGCTCTCACGAAACTCAGTGCTGACATCCCTTAATGACAGCTACCCATCTAGAACCTAGTTTGCCTTCTAAAAAAAAATGTGTCAGGTAGGGCCAGCAGGATATTCTCAACATTTTAAAAGACTTTCATTTATGGGTTATGTTGAAATTATTTTACACCAGCATGTTTTCTAGTATTTCTGTGACCCATTAAGATGAGTCTAAGTATTAGTCAGATATCCTTTTGAGATTCTGAACCTCTGAACTGGTTTTGTCTGGTGATTTTATACAAAAGAAAAAAAGTAAGACAAACGTAAAGCTCCTTTAGGACAATAGCTATGTGATTCAATGCCATTTTGTCAAAACTTTCCACTGGAATTTGGCCTCAAGAACTATTTGCTTTAGTGAGTTTTTAAAACCTAAGAATTGCATACTCCTAATCTGATTATTTCTTTCAGACAATAAAAAATAGAGAAGATCTAAAATGTTAACATTATAAAACCTAATCTGGATACTGAAAGATCATTTCGAGACACAAAGGTCAAGGGAACAAAAACTTAATTTCACAGAGGAATAAAGATAACTTATTGTGCAATCAATATGTGTGAGAGCCTGAATCAGACATTGGATAAATTGTCTTCATTTATTCTTCACTGCAAGGCTACAGGGGAGGGGTTTACATTCGTCAAATGTATGAAAAAATTAAAACCCAGAGAAAATAAACGACTTCCAGGGTTGAAGAAGGACAGCAAAGGCAGCTCTCCAGTCATGTCTTCCTGACTCAAGTACCTCCTGTTTCATTGATGTAGGTTTTGTTGTGAGAACTAATTACCCACAGCATGAAAAATTCAAATGACAGGGCCATTCAGCTAGCTCGAAATCTCCTTAGCTTCCTAAGAATCTTGATGAATGGATGTAGGAGTTAAATAATTAATAACTCAACTGTTTTCTTGAATAAAGCAAAAAAGCTGGTGTTGCTATCATCTGTCTCCAAATCTTATATCCGAATCTTTCAGGTGTTAGGTAACAGGAATAGCTCTCATCTCAGAACTCAGGTCTCCTTCACTTTGACCATGACTCATGGTTCAGCTGAAGACCTAGTACTCCTTTAGCTGTGTGTGGTTTTGTCTACATTTTGAGGAGACTCACTCGGCTCTCTGTACAGAACCTGTTCTTGACTATGTTCCAAGTCCAGTATAAGTCTCTGCAACCAGCAATAAGCACCGATTTTAAAATGCAATAGAGTTATACAAGAAGGACAGAGCCCCAATGTGGTAACGCATGAGTCATGCTACTTTCTCCCTGGTAAGTTACAGTTATACAAGGTTAGGAAGTAGCAAAATATTTCCGGAATTGGTTATCATATATAAGAGTTTTTCTGATCCTTTTCATTTTCCTTTGGCTTTTAAATCTAGTTAAATGTACAAGCAGGTTTTCATTAGATGTTAATTGCATCTATCTGGTACCTTTAATTAGCTTTAATTAGAAGTGTTACTATATTGTATGCTTTGGGTATATGTCAATCTCTCTCTCTCTCTCTCTCTCTCTCTCTCTCTCTCTCTCTCTCTCATCTCTCTCTTTATCTCTCTTTGTCTCTCTCTCTCTGTCTCCCTGTCTGTCTCTCTCTCTGTCTCCCTGTCTGTCTCTCTCTCTGTGTGTCTGTCTGTATCTGTTTCTCCGTTTCTCTGTCTCTCTCTTCTCTTCTTCTTCTTCTTCTTCTTCTTCTTCTTCTTCTTCTTCTTCTTCTTCTT
>NC_034608.1:49799872-49828437 GCF_900095145.1 Mus pahari
TCTCTCTCTCTCTCTCTCTCTCTCTCTCTCTCTCTCTCTCTCTCTCTCTCTCTTTATGCGTGTGTGTGCACATTCCTAAGGGAGAAGGAGATGGAAAGAGAGACTACTATATTGCCTTGTATGTTGACATTAAAGTAGAAGACAGAGATGATAATTAATCCTTCTGAGTGAAGGGAAGATAAACTCTGTTAACTAAATGGTATACAATGATACTCACCCATGCTCGTCTCTGATGGAATAGGAGTGACAATGTGAATTCCCAATAAATAAATACATAGATACATACATACATACATACATGACAATGGATGATGGAGAGTATATCACCCAACTAGTCTGAACACCTATATTCCTTCTCTAGACTAAGATAGAAGCCTATAGCTATATGTGGCTATTATGCCCTTGAAATGTACTTGGCTGAGTTTAGATATACTGTGAATACAAAATCCATAATGCATTTTAAAAGCTTGCTAAGAAAAACTGTATATGCTCTATATTATACATTCTATATAATGTTCTATATTAATCATGTCTTAAGGTATACATTTCGGATAAAATTACATTTTAGAAATCCATCTCCTACACATTGATAATTACACATAGGGCTCTTTCTACTGCTCTTAACACACTCATCTGCCTCCTCGAGCAAAAAACGGAAGGTAGCTGATAAAGAGGGGAAACAGAAAAGCGGGACTTTATAGATGTATTTTGTGCGCTGTCTTTTCTTCACAGATCTGAATGCATGCAGGTCAGAACCCATCCCCAACCTTCATTTTCTTCTTTTTTTTTTTTATGTAAAAGAGATTTGTGGTTTTTGACAGCTTTGACAACTATTACTTTCAGTATCCAAATTTGTCTTTTTATACTCCACAGGTACTATTTCAGATCTCTCACTCCTCTTCCCTCCCACAGAAGAAATAATATGACTCTTTAAATTCTTAGCAGGGAGTTGGATAATCAAAATTCATGCCTATTCTCAAAAATCTCATTTAGTCAATAGTTTCAGTCAGAACAGCTAATACAGGAAGAAGAAAACTATTTTGGATTTCAGGTTATTTTCCATCTTGTATTCACCTTATGGCTGCTAAGTCATGGACCAGATGGTACACAGCTCTAGAACAGGAAAAAAAAATCATTCAAACTCAGTCACATGGGGCAGAGTTCAAATTCTTAGTTCTCGTGATTTCAAGAATGACATTATCTTTGATAAATGTTTATGTTTAATTATGGTGTATATGTGGTTTGTATGTGTGTGTGTGTGTGTGTGTGTGTGTGTGTGTGTGCATGCACAGGGGTATTTGCTTATGAATGTATGTATATTTGTATCCATATGGGGGGTATGTGTAGATAAGTGTATAAGTGTATGTATGTGTACATGTGTGTGTATATGTGTATGCAGGGGTATTTGCTTATGAATATATATATATATATATATATATATATATACACACACACACACATATATATATATGTTTGTAACCATGTGAGGATATGTGTGTGCATGTACATGTGTGTGTGTGCACACGTGTGCACATGATTGTATATGTGCACAGAGATGCGTGAGCACATGGATATATATATATATATATATATATATATATATATATATATATATATATATATATATGCCCAAGGAGGATAAAAGAGACAATCTGATATGAGTGTAAGAACAGTACAAGTTCTTAAGTGCTGATTCATCTTTCCAGTCCAGAAGCACATTTCATGGACTGATTATGAAGGTTAGCACACACAGAATGCAGGTCCTGGCAAATAGAAGGTTCTTATTAGAAGTTAGTTCCTCCTTCCTCCTCTTCTCTGGTTCAATCCAGTGTGTAATCCAATGCCTACACAGTCACATTACCCCATGTTTATCAGTGATGATTCTTCTTTATGCTCAGGATGGAAGCGGGGTCTTGCACATGCTAAGCACATGCTCTAACACTGAACGGCACTCCCAATCCATGAGCCAATTCTCTACTAAAAGGCTGGGAGTAGAAAACTGCTAGGGACAGCTCACAGCAGCCGTTCTTCAGGTCGTATGAAATTACTTGATCTCCACATTCAGACTAATGATGGATCTTGCATCAAATCGAATCACAGCCATTTCCACGGTTGAGTTTCCATTCACCAAGAGCTGTGTACATCCTGACTTGCCGAGGCTGAGAAGGAACAGCAAAGAAGGAGAGAATCCCTTGCTCCCTGGAGCTAGCAGGGCTGCTGGCAGACAAAGCAAGGGCAGCCTAAATTACTCAAGCATGGTACCGCCAGTCCCTCCTCTCACAAGACCTAACCTGTTAATCAATACTTTTTCTACACTCAACTTGAGAGAGCAGAATTCAATACATTCCCACCTACAACACAGTTCTGAATTTTTCTCTCCCCTTCTTCTCTATCACAAACTGTGCTGTGGAATTTTTTTTTCTTGTCTATGATTTTGGGATTTTGAATTCACTCTCCTGCTTACAGCAGCTGCTCATTGGAGGCATATGAAGATCCAATCCACATATTAGACACAGCACACAGTGTATCTTAACACTCTGCATGGCTTAAGTATGAATGTATTTCTTCTACTAATTTTTAAGCTGATCTATTTGGTTAGAATATGTTCAATTTCTTATTTTGTGATATTTATCTTATAGGGTATAGTATCATCTAGAAACCATTAATTTTACACTATCTCTAGCAATATCCCACTTACAACCTACCTCTCAGACTTCCTACCCCTCTCCCTAGCCCTTTTCACTCCCTATTTCTCTTGTAACTCTTCTCTGATAGACAAAACAATGCCTTAACATAAGGAATTTCCAGTTTTGGTTTGATGCGAGCTGACCAGCCAAAGGACTGATTCAAATTCAGTGTAGACCATGAGCTCCTGGTCTCAGAACACGCCCGGCTCTTTTCTTCCTGGTTGTAAATTGGCATCCATCTTATCGAGGAAGTGTTGCACATGTCAGATGAAGCACAAACAAATTATTGGGATAGTTGTCCATTTTTTTTTTAAAAAAAGGTAGGAATCTTTGTAATCCCTGTGCACAAGGAGGTACAAACACTATAGAATGTAGACAGTAAGATGTAATGAAAAGAATTAAAACTGCAATGGTCAGTGACACACAGAACAAGGGATAACCACCCCACAGAATAGGTCAAACAGGAAGAATTTAATGTATTCAACCTCACTAAAGATTTCCTGGGAACTCTTTATTATACTTGTCATCACTATGAAGGCAGAAACTGCTCTATTTTATGAAACCTAGACAGAGAAAAAAGTGCATGGAAAAATCTATGTATATGTATATGTATATGTTTGAGTGAAGCTACGTCTCTTTGAATGAAAATTATGCATGTTTTCTAACAACGTGAAACATTTTAAGCGTGTCTATTTTATGCTAAGAAATCATAAAATCTACATTACAAAGGGATATAACCTTCCTTTACCCTCACTGTGTAGTAAAACTTTATTAGTCAACCTGTTGCTCACTTTGTCATAAAATCGATCCACTATATGAGACAGTCTTTTCTCCCAAGTCACTTCACTGTGCTCATTTGAAATGTAGGGTTTAATAGAGTATTGGTCCAAGTCCAGAGTTAGGGACATTCTCCACTGCAGTGATTAAAACTGCATTTGGGCAGCAAGCGTAGGAACAAGTCAAGCAACATCATATAGTATTTTATATGACTTCATTTACTTATCTACATTAAAAACCATAGGAACCAAGAGAGTAATGTATGCTATTTGCCAGATAATAGGGTATTGTTGCCCAGCTGTACCAGAGGAAAATTGTCAGAGCCAAAGGAAGGCAAGTAACTTATCACAATCACGGCACCCAGTAACTGTGTCTTCATAGCCCTAGAGGAATTTTATTACATTACCTAACTAATATCCTTTTCACTTATTAATGCTAAACTTTTTGTTGTTCATTCTTGCCAAAGCCCCACCCTTCAGTGCCATGTTTGAATAGCATGTTCACTGTGTGTTGTAATTGCTCTGAAGGCAGAAACTGTTCTATTTGATGAAACATATACAGGAAAAAAAATGCTCAAAGAAAAACCTATGTATATATCGATGGTTGAGGGAAGCTATTCTTTTTCTTTGAATGAGAACAGATTCACTTGAGAGAGTCAGAAGCCAGTGGAGAGGGGAGACTGCATGCCGGTCAGTTCCAGCTACTTCTTTATTTCTGTTTACACTTCAACAAGACAGAGAAATATTTTGGTATGCTGTAATTCTTATCCACACATCTCTATCTTATCTTTGGTATATAGTAACTTATCTCCCCATCCCAAAATTAATAACATAATTAACTCACAAACATTTTCCGTTTAAGTAATTTCAGAATCATTACCCACATTCTAATACCTAGATTTCACAATTAAGAATTGCTATTTTTAATGTAAGCTTTAAAATGGATTGAAGCATGCCTCTGGCCCATCATCTATGCCTCAATTCATCTATGCTAATTTTTTTTCTTGTATCGGTGCATCAAGTATTCACATCTCGCATTTCTATTGAATCCTAAGATTATAGAAATTTTTTTCTGACTGTGGATGGTTTTGGTTACCTGCTATTAATTTAAGCAGGGCTCAAACATAACAATGGTTGCTTGATCACAGAACAGGAAGGTGAAAATGAAGTGGTATAGAAACAGAAGTCCTAAATAGTTTCTAATTCTGAGGTTGCATTACATAAATGCTGCATGAATGTAAGTCCCGGTCTTTCTCTCTCCTTTTTTCCATGAATGTATTTATTGATGTTACATCCCTATTGCAACCCCACTTTCCTTCAAGTCCTCCCCTCACACCGCTATTCACTCCATCCTTCCATTATCATCTCCTCTCCTCTGAGAAGGAGGGGCCTCCCTTGGGTATCACCCCACCCTGGCACAAGTCACTGCAGGACTAGGCACATCCTCTCCCACTGAGGCCAGACAAGACAGCCTTGTTAGGGAAATCGGATCCAAAGGGAGGCAACAGAGTCAGGGACAGATCCAACTCCAGTGGTTTGGGGACCTGCATGAAGAGCAAACTGCACTTCTGCTATATATGTGTGGGGACCTAGGTCCAGCCCATGCTCACTCTGTGGTTGGTGGTATAGTGTCTGGGAGCCCTCGGTGGTCCAGGTTAGTTTACTCTCTTGGTCTTCCTATGGAGTTCTGATCCCCTTTTGGTCTCCAGCCTTTCTTTTAATCATGGATGGACAGGAATGATGTGCTAGGATTGCTGTTGAATGATGTTACTGCTGGTAAACAATGCCATCGAAAATCATCACTGGGCCCTGTAGCTGAGGCTTGAGTTGGTAACATTTGTGCATTGAACTCAACCATGACATTTTGTGGTCTTAGCAAATGTGTGAGAGGGAACGCCTCCAAGTCTGTATCGTCTACCTACACACCGGGCACCAGCTCGACGTTGGCCAAAGGCCAAGCTGGAAAACGACGCCGACCTTAATTTCTAAAGTTAATGACCTAAAATGATTGGAGCAAATGTAGCAATTGTTGGGAAATTGTTTGACAGAGTCAGGGGATGGAGAGAGAGGCAGTGGGTATCAAAAAATTATACCTTTTAAATAACCATCTTTAGTCCCTAACTCTGGTACTGTGTGTGTGTGTGTGTGTGTGTGTGTGTGTGTGTGTGTGTGTGTGAGAGAGAGAGAGAGAGAGAGAGAGAGAGAGAGAGAGAGAGAGATCCACCCTGTTCTGTCTGCTAGACAGAAGATAAGGTTTGGTTTTATGTCATGCTATCCTTTTGATCAACATGCTCCCTATATTCCTTTGTAATCTGTTGTACTCTCCTGCCTACCCTGGATAAAAAAAGGAGACTTTGATGGCAAGGAAAACATGCTCATTTTGTTCTTCATCCCAGGGGAAGTAGCACTGCGGGTCTCGGCCGTGTTTGGCAATCTCTTTCCCCGAATCAATTTATCAGAACAGGTTTCCTAGCACGACAGTGACACCGCTTGCATTTCCCCAGCAAATTTATCAGCTCCTGTCGTTATAAATCTGAATTTGGATATTTTTAGCCAGACTGGGAAGAGAACATCTCTCTGGAGGCTCAATGTCAATGCCGCTGTGAGAATCAGCCAGGATGGGGTGCTGCGATCTCTCTGTCTTTGTGGGTTTTTTTTTTTTTTTTTTTTTTTTTTCAAGAACAGGAATGGACCTCGGGCTCTCTGCCAGAACCACTTTGGAGGCTGCCTCAGCTCATGGAGCCAGAGTGGCACTGTCTCCGTTTGACAATGCTGTGCAGCACACTGCTGAATCACTCCTCAGATGATTCCCTGATGGAGGCTCACTCAGGTGAAGAGGGCCCTCCAAGGGAAGATGAAGAGGCCTCAGAGTGAGAATGAAGTGAACAAGGAAAACATGCGTCTCTGGTGGGAAAAGCCAGCCCCAAATGCACTCCAGGCTTTAGGTCTTTGACTTTTTAATAGGGATGGCTTCAACTTTCTCAATGAACAGAGGAAGACCGAAAAGACTAAGTTCTCACAAAATCTCAATAACAGAACAAAGGAGCAGAATTTTACCCTAAAGCTAATAAGAAGAGGAACTGTCACTCCCTGCAACTCATCCCACTATCCTTAACACAATCATTCCCTATGACTCAGAGGAGGGGCGGTTCAACACAAGTTAGTTTGAGTTTCCACAATATCTTTTCTTCACATTTGTTTTGGTTATTCACACTCATTCAAACACTTGACTGACCTTCCACGAGAATAAGTACCCAAGGCTGATAAGGTGAAGTCAAATTTACAAGGCAGGCAAAACACACAGCCTGCTTTCCTTCTCTCTCGAGTCACCTGGGATGTGGAAGCCATATGCTGTAAGTAAGAAAAACATACTGTATAATTTAGGGTTTAGCTTACACAGGATGGGAAGGGATTAACCCTAGTTAGTTAGAAGGAGCAGGCAGAGGGAGGAAGGAGAGGAAGAGAGGGGAGGTGGGTGAGAGGAGGAAAGGATGGAGAAAAAGAAGAAAAGAAAAAATGCTTAATCCTGAATATTAGAGATGTTGATAAGCATCCTGGCTTTGTTCTTTAAAGGGAAGGAAGGTGCCAGGTGGAGTGTAAGGAGCTTTCTTATTATTGCACTGTCACTTGGCCAAATTACTGATTTTCTTGTCCCAGTCCCCAGGGAGAAATGGCTGTGGAACGCTGTCTCCTTGCTAGTTAATAAGTCTCGGAAAGAGTTCTCACTTCAGTTTTGTACTTTATTCTCGATGTTAAATTCCCCCAGTGGTATGGTTTGCTTTTAGAACAGGAAGTCTAAAGGTTAAGTTATTAAGAGACAGGGGAATTTTTTTTTCAAAGAAGATAGAAAGGATCCCTGTCACACCATCAGGTTTCTGTAGCTCTAGATTCTTACTCTACATTTTCTATGATGGCACTGCAAGATCACACTATGCTGCTGTCCTGATTTTTCCCTAGGTGATGTAGAAGGAGCCATACTGTCTGCTTTCCATTCTAAGCTCATGTCCACTCAAGGATCACCGGTACACACTGTCCAGAAATCAGGGACAGGGTGGCAGTGAAGGCAGGGCAAGCTGTAAAGATATGGGATATTAGATAAGGAACATTGTTGTTAAAGAATAGTGTAATAGCTGGGCTTGTGGGTACACACCTATAACCCCAGTACTTGGGAGGCATAGACAGGCAGATCTATGAATTTGATGCCACCACAGTCTGCAAAGTGAGTTCCAGGAGAGCCAGGGCTACATAAAGAAAACCTGTTTTGAAAAAACCCAAAAGTTGGGAAGCAGAGTATGGCGTGTGGTTAAGGGAAATGATGAGTAACAGGAAATTTCCAGCCTTTTTGAGCAAACAGATTGGTGTCAAAAGACATGGGAAACAATCACATAATTTTGGAGATAGTATGGGTAGAGATGAATACAGTCCGTGGACTTTATAAGACTGCTAGAAAAGTACATGTCATATGGTCCAGACTCAAGACTAGACTCAATCTAGTTCTAATGTTCTAATTATGAGAAATTAAGCAAAGGAAGAGGTGCTGATAAATGGAAAGGTTTCAGGAGAAACACAGAGCAGAGTGTTTTAGAGAATCAATGAAGGGTCTCTTTTCAATAAAGAAGAGCCCAGCAAATTGGAAATGTTGGATTTGGAACTATGGAAAGGGTATTGTCATCAAATGATTGCGCTTAGACAGCAGTGGAGAACACCAGACTGACTGTCTTAAAAGGGGAGAAGCTGAGATGATCCAATAATGTAGAAAGGTATTTTGAAAATGTTTAGCTTAAGAGAGGGCAAAATAATTACGGTGACATCTAGAATGGGATGTGTATTTAGGGAGGATTTATCAACAATCTGCATCTCAGTTTCTTCATGTATAAAATAGGTGTTGATCATGGGACTTAACTCGTGAATTTGTTGTTGGCACTGAAAAAAAAACATATATTTGAGATGCTTAATACACTTTTGACATATAAGACATATTTTAAACATTAGCTGTGAATATTTACACTGCTACACTGCACCCTCACTGTCAGATCGGAGTTATAATCTGTATAACACTCTACTATAGCAATTTTAACATGTCTTCTTTCTTTATCTGCAATATGTAATAAGTAAGCAAACACTTGTTGCTTAAACTCGCATTGCGAAACCCTAAATAATGAATTTTAACACTAAAAGGAGTCCTTTGAATTTAACAGCAAGGCCAAGTGCAGACAATAATTTCAACGCAGTTTTGACCTTGTCTCAGGTTGGTCACTGATACCATACCCAGCTGGGGCAGGGAAACATCTTGCCATGGCATGATTCACCATTCGGGCGGCCAAGTCACCTCTTATTTAGATTTATGAATGTCATATTCTTTATTGAGTCTCCGAAGAGTTCTAATCAGAAAGATCCCGAACAGGTTCCAGCCATCTCATTAGTACGCAGGAAATTGGATAAAGAACATAACGTCTGAAATCCTCCCTTCGTGATTGATCTTTGGGAAATTAGCCCTCCATGGCTTAGATCAATCTACAGATTATAACCATGCCCAGTAAATATGACCTCCATCCTGGCTTGCCTAGCAACAGCAGTGGCATTTGGCTGCAGATAAAAATGCCTGCCACAAGCCAAACAGCTGGAGCAGGTGCTATAAATCAATGCAGGATAGTTCTGGTTCCCTGTTCCAGTGGGACTTAAAGCCTTCCAAGTAGATTATCTGCATAGATTTCAGGGTGGCAATGTGGCATTATGAGCACACAGCTCCCACATCCATTTTCCTTCTATTTACTCAAATGTCAGACTTGTTGAGCACGAAAACTACATTGTTCAACAGGAAAATCTCTAAATTAAAGTGCAAGGTCCACTCAATAAAGTCAGCAATTAAGGAAAGTAAAATAAAATAAAATAAAATAAAATAAATCATACAAAAAGAAAGAGAGAAAGAAAAGGATGGGCTGCTTAGTCAAATGAGTCTATAGTTCCTTGATAGAAGAATACATTATGCAAAATACATGTGTGTACATATGAATGCATATACATCTCAGTTGCCACACCATTTCTCATAAACATTCAGTATATAATACTATGTGTCAATCAAAGGACATGAAATATGTCTTTAAAGGAGTTTGGAGTTTCCAAGTCATCTCCCTGAATTAATCAATATTAATATCTTTGTTATGTGGCTTGTGAAATGTTGAACAGACATAGGCAAACTGGTGTTAGGAAGGCAGAGTTCAATTGGATGGTAAAGACTGTAAAAGGTATCTTCTAGCTCAAGGGCTGCACCTTCCATTCCACAATCAGTGCTGGCCTGTGCAATAGAGAACAGCTAATTAAATCAATATAAATGAAGACAGAAGGAAAATTAACAGTACAGTTAAGTGTAAAGTTATAGCAAAAGCTCTATTCTAAGTATTTGTATTCTCTTAGGGCAGTGGTTCCCCAGCTCCCAAAGGATGCTACCTTTACTACAGTTCTTCACATTGGGCTGACCTCCAACCGTTGTTGTTGCTGCTGCTGCTGCTGTTGTTGTTGTTGTTGTTGTTGCTAGTGTGTAACTGTAATTTTGCTACTGTTGTGAATTGTAATGTAGATATCTATGTTTTCTGATGGTCTTAGGTATCCCCTGGAAAAGGTTATTTGATCCCCAAAGGGGTCATGTCCTACAAGTTGAGAACCTCTATTTTAGGAGAAAAAAAGTTCAAACCATTATACAAAGTTAGTGCACAATTAAAGAAATCTGTGTTTGATTCTAACTGCAGAGGAGCTATATGGCACAGAGGAAAATGCTTTTGTTTCCACCCTAAATTGAACAATTATGTCTTATCCTTCTCTTCATTTAAGTAGGGGAAAAATTCTGTGTACATTTGGATGGAGCATGTTATAAGCACATACATCCGTGTTGAAAGGTCAATAAGTCCTAAACCGTGCTTGTTTCTGCTCTCACACAGGGGCCACATCCTCAAGAGGGGCCAAATTTTCCTAATCTTCATGATGACACCCTTGAGAGTAGTGGTGTTGCCCCAAACGCCTGACTTTTGGAGTTGATTTCATCATGAGCTAAAGATAATTGTGTTCACACAGGGCCAAGTGCATCACGGATATTCCCTAAACCCAGCTGTGGCTCCTGCCAGATTTCAAAACCCAGGCACTTGATTTTTCAATACAAGTTAGACATGAGTATCACCTTTCTAAAAAAAAAAAGAAGAAAAGAAAAGAAAAGAAAAGAAAAGAAAAAAAAATCACATAACTGATTTCTATCTTTTTGTCCAGAAATATCTCTGTTAAATCCTGGGACAAAGGTAAGCAAGCAGAAACCTCTATGCATATGCCTTAGTTGCTTTTTCTGTGGTGGTGACCAAGCACTTGACTTGGAAGAAGAATGATTTGGGAGTGCAGGCTACTGTGATGAGGGAAGCCTGGCAGCTGGATATCCTGGAGCCTAAGGCTGCTTGCTTACATCTCAGTGAGCCAGGGTAGAGAAGGGAACAGTGCTATTCAGCTGGATTTCCTTTTTATTCAGCCTTTGACTCCAGCCCACTGGATACTGATGTCCATATTCTGCATGGGTTCTCATTTCCCAACTATTTCTCTCTGTAAATACACATGTAAAATGACCCCACACACACACTACACACACACACACACACACACACACACACACACACACACTAAATCACCATAATACATTGTATATGTTGATGTCTCAAAAACAGTCATATAGACTTAGTCTCTTCCTTCTCTTTGTATTCTTTTCTCACCTACAGTCTAGGTTAATACAATAATAATAAATGGGAGGAATTCAGGCTGGGCACATGCACTGATGCAAAGAGCTGTTACAATCTAGGGAACGATAGAAACAGCCAATAAAATTGGATTTAATAAGGAGGAAATGGTGCCAGACAAACTTGATGAATCGTCTGGATGATTATAAAGCGCTGCAGAAGAACAACACATCATGAATGCAGTCACTTGGAGATGAGAACACGGTGTGCATGGAACACACTGGACGAGAGACATCCGGCAAAGAACACAGAAAGATAGAAGAAAATGGCACCACTTTGTTGAGGGGCACAGACGTCTGTTTAAGTCATGCATTTCTGTGTACTCATCCTTATTAATGATCTCGAGATCACAGTAAACAGTTCGCTAATGAAATCAGCAGATGACAGTGAGCTAGGGTATGTTGCAAAACATCAGTGAAAACACAGAAATAATACAGATGGTCTGAGAGGAGTTGCAGATCTTGGGATCAAATAGCAAAACGCAAGTAGGATTGGGAAGAGGCCAGCTTACCGCACCAAGAGAAAATAAATGAAAACGCAGATCTAAGCAAGAAGAGGGTAAAACCTAGGGAAGCCACTTTAGAGAGACTGGTTGAAAGAGAACAGAGCCTAGCTTCTGTCCCATTCATGAGAGTTTGTCCTTCAAAACAACAACCCTAGTGGCATATTATTTTGAACTACCGAGGGAAAAGACATAAGAGTAAAAATAAAAGTGTAAAGACAGCTCTTAATTCTCAAGTGGTTGCACCTGGAATATTGCTCTTGGCCCAAGGGAATCTCCACCAGGAAAACCTGGAGCAAATTGAGAGGAACAGGGCAGAGAGATGAGTAACAGGGAACCTGTTATAACAGAAGGTTAGAGAAGCAAAGCAGAGCTGACTTGGCTAAAAGACCCAGAGGAAATCCCTGCGACAGTCTATAAACTCTGGAAATAAAGAAAGGAAGCCGTGGACGCCAACGTTGAGCCATCAGAATGAAAAAGAACACATGAAGTTAAAAAGTAGAATGTAGCCCGGATACTAGGGAATGAATCCAAGTACTTCCACCAAGGAGGCAGTGTCATGGATTGTTCCGGGGAAGCCAGGGGATGGAGTTCAAATATTACTTAGAGTCAGAAGCTTAGAGTGATAGAGAATATTGGCTCTAAGCAAAGAGGACCTCAGGGGGAGCTTGCTTAATCCATCTCTTGCTCTCTCCACTAGAGAATACATCTAAATCATGTCTGGGCATGCTAGTTCCAAAGAATTCAAGACAAGAAGCATGCTGGAAAATGACTAGGTATTTTACTGCATGGGGTTTTGATAAGTTAGCTGTGTGCTGAAGCATATGCAAAACTAATTCATGATTTGGCTACGCCTAAATGTTGATCTGAAACCCCTCGATTAAATACTCCAGGTAGCCAGTAACTACAAGAAGAATAGAAGATCTAAATATAACATACCTGCTATACGAACCGCTTTGTTGGCTCATTAGTTTGTGTTTAAATGATTGAGCCCTTATATCAGTACATCAATTTCTCAGTAGAACATCACCATTTGCCTATGCAGAGCAGGGATAGAGCGCCTATGCAGAGCAGGGATAGAGCACACAGATGTGGTCACATGAGTGGTTTCATGGGAACTGTCTGTAAGCACTTGTATTTATTTACTTTTTTCTTCTTACAGATATAAGAAATACAATGGGACAGTGTTGTCAGAAGAACACAAACACTGAAATGGAGTAGGGACATGTGAGAGAGACTTTGCTTCACCTCTGTCACTAACTTAGATGTTAGGAATTAAGAACCAGTTCTAGCACTGATGCTGACATTGTATGTTAGCAGCTCTGCACCTCCAGCAAACTAACTTATCTGTACATTAATACTTCAACCTGCAAAACAATGACAATAATATTCTATATTACCTATGATCTTTGGGGTGATTAAGTGAGCAATGCAAAATAAAAATCATCAAACTGTCTAACATAGAATACATCATAATATCAATTCACAAAGCTTCCATATTTGTGAACTGAAGTGTTGGATAGGATCTATATAAACCTTTGCCTGTGTGTTCAGAATTATTCTTTGTACTTAGTTATCTCTGATTAGTCTAGAGCTGTGGTCCCAACCATCTTAATACTGTGACCCTTTCATACAGCTCCTCATGTTGTGGTGACTTCCAACCACAAAATTAATTTTGTTATTACCTTGTGACTATAATTTTGCTACTGCTATGAATCACAGTGTAACTATCTGTGTTTCCTGATGGTCTTAGGTGACTCCTGTAAAAGGGTAATTTGACTGCCCCCCACCTCCAAAGGAGTCACAACTCCCAGACAGAAGTCCACTGGTCTAGAAAAACAAAATTATAAATGAGCATATCTAAAAGATAAAAGAAAATAAGTAAATGTCACTCTATGTAATGTTCAAATGCAGATTCCAGGTGTTTTTTTTTTTTTTTTTAAATACAAACAATAAATGGAGAAAGCTGGTCAAGCTAGAACTGAAGAATGGATACCATTGTTAAAAACATCCAACAGGGAGATGTAGACCATACAATGAAGGTTGGTAAATAGTCTCTCTTGGGGGATAATGAGGACAGGATAGTGTGCATAAAGTCTGAATTTGCTGTAGCAGGCACCATGAAACCCTGGTACCTGTCCTACAGGCGTCTTCACACTAAAGCCTTCACCCACCTTCCTCTTACAGTCAGCCAGAAAAATAACTACAAATCAGGAAACCCATTGCCCTCCGGTTCACTTCTTCAGCAGGGAGTCGATTTCCTTTGCTTCCATATCCAACATCTTCGCTTAATTGCTTTTAAATTTAGATTAAAGTATTTGCTGCACAGTATTTTCTTTAGGATATTTGCTAGTTATTTCTAATGTTTAAAATGACTTACATTTGTAATGAAAACTGGAAAAAACTTCCCTCTGAACATTTTATCATTTCAATTAATTTCCCCTCCAGGTAGCTATCTATCTCTTTCAACATTATTTTGACTGACCACTAATTACGTAATGAAGGGCTTATATGCATTTGTCTATGATCTTTCCTCTACCCCTTCCTCTTCTAGGAGGACAAAATATAAGTACACAGGATACGGTGGAGAGTCGGAGACAAGCAGAAACACCTGTCTTGGGGTAAATAATTCCTGAAAAATGTTGGAAGTGTGAGAGCAGTTGTAGCAGGCCTGCATGTGAAGGATGAGCCTTCCCAGGCTGTCACCAAAAAATGATTTCAAGCAGCAGATCAGAATCTACCAAAGGAAACGTTTTCTATGTTTTTCCATTAAAACATTCTTTTCATTATCTTAAGTATGCTGCCTGCAAAACATACATAATAGTTTAGCTTCAATGCTACAATTATTTGGGAATAGGGACGTTGTACCTTATGATTCTTATGAAAACTTGCATTCATGCCAGGGAAACATTTATAACCACGTCAGTTGCTGCAGATAGGGAGCTGTTTTAACTTTCTGTGCTAATTTGAATTTATCCAATAACCCGAAAGGGGAGGCTGCTAAAAGCATTTGTGGACTAATATTGCACTAGCCATACCATGGATACTCAAAGCACCAACAACACGCTAATCCTAATGTGTATCATTATTCAGGCCTTTACTTCAAAGCCTTATTTATCGAGGGTCTTCCTTAGGGTGCTAAAATAAAATGAATGAGTTATATTTTATATAACTTCTGAGCCAGGATTCACGTGAATCAGAAATGCATTAGAAAGTTGCACCAATTTTGACCACTTTTTAGGATTTAATTATTTGTTCTTCCTGAACTAAGACAATGGAGATTTAAACCCAAATCTTCTAAGTTAATTGAACTAAACTACAGAGATGCAATCACATTAGCAGAAATTGTGGTGTCTACAAAGGGGAGTAAAAAGTTTCCCCTTTTTGTTAAGTTTTTCTAGCTAACCAGCCTTTCTCTTACTGTTGAACATTTTGAATAGGAAAAAAACATATGGATGAATAGATGATACTTGGTTAGATAGATAGATAGATAGATAGATAGATAGATAGATAGATAGATAGATAGATAGATGACTGATGGGTAGAGCAAGCTCATTTACTGACACATGAAAAAGTTATAAGTTATCTCCTAGTTTATTAGAGAAAAGCATATACTGGCTGTATACCAACTTCTGAGAAGTCTCTCAACCTTGAAATAAAAACAAAACAAAACAAAACAAAAACCCTAAAAGTAAAAATATGTGTGGTTAACTTTTAGGTTCTACCCACTAAAGAGATCTCTGTACTGAACTATATTTTTTGAACATCTGACTTTAATATGACAAACGTGTACACAACCATGTAAGCTCATCCTTAAATATAAATAGATAATACATTTTAGAAAAATTCTAGGCATTACTTTTACCAACAGATAAAAATATTTTACCTTAATCCTTTCTAAACTTAGTGATAATTCTAAAACATTTCTTTATTCTCTTCTCCTCTTCGCTGAGCCCAGTATGTAGCTCCCCATCTTTTATTTCTCATCTTTGTATTTTTACCATGTATCATTTTTCTCAGCTTGGTTATCCTATTGGCTAGCACTTTGGATAGGCCACATTCTCCCTACAAATTATGGAACAAACAAAAGCCCTTATGTAGCTCAGCAAAATGTGTTTGAAAGAAAACCACAAAGCAATATTCCCAGGGTTGCCAATGGAGCCTTTCATGACATTTTAACACAAAAAAATTAACACCTTGAATTCTGGAATTTTGCCAGAGCTCTGCATCATTTTCGGTATCAGAAAAAGACCAGGGATTTTTGTGGCCTGGTGGGCCCCAAATGATGCTCTCTCAATTTCCCAGGAGTGTTTTCAAAGACTTGGAGTCAAAGTAACCCTGGAACCAACTATTCTCTTCTTCCTCTTGCCGTTCGCCCTCTTGTGAAGTGAGACCAACAATCTATCCCTTCTGAGTCCCAGTTTTCTATTCTCCAAGTTAGAAATAATACAACATGCCCGATGAAAATACCTTATGTGATTCTTCTGGCATGTTCTGGGTGCTTACATAAGCCAGGGCAACTTTAAGAATTTGGCCTATCAGTGAGTACCATTAACAAAGGGCTCTGCTATCCACCATGAAGTCATCTTGGGATAAAATAGTAAAGACCATATGGATGGATAGGTTGATAAATAGACAGATAGATGGAGCAAGTTTGGATCCTAAGTTAGGAAGGGTTCAGTAAATAGTAGCTACTAGTCAATCCGTATTCATATATATATGTAAATGTAATTACTCTTCCTCAATCATTTTTCCAACTAGAAAAGCTGTTTACCATGTTAAAATACCTACAAGCAAAAGAGTATGTGTGAGTGCATGTGTGTGTGTGTCTTTCTGTATACATCTCTGTGCATGTGTCTATGTGTGTGTGTTTGTGTGTACATCTGTGTGTATATGTGTGTGCTTGTCTGAGTGTGTGTGTGTGTTTCACTGTATGTGTATGTTTATATTTGTCTCTGTGTGTGCATCTGTGTCTGGGTTTTTGCCTCTCTCTCTGTCTCTCTCTGTCTCTCTCTGTCTCTGTCTCTCCGTCTCTGTTTCTGTCTATCTCTCTCTCTCTCTCTCTCTCTCTCTCTCCCGCCCCCCTCCATGTGTGTGTATGTGTATGTGTAAAGGCATGGAGGAAACGAGTATCTAAAGAGACATCCCTCAGAGTTTGTTTACATAATAAAATCCACAGATGTTCAAGTCTCCTTTTTGAACTGTTGTGTAGTATTTACATATAATCTTTCCTCATACTCTTGTATAACTTAAATTATGCCTGGTTAGCTTACAAAATTTAGTATACTGTAAATTGTCACTGTTGTTCTATATTATTCATGAAATAATAACCAAAAGATGCCTGTATATGTTGAGGTCTGGCACAGCTTTTCCTTATAGATTTCTCTTAGAGTTGGTTAAATCCACAGGTTGCAGAACCCATTGATATGCTAGTTTAATTATACATGGGAAGGTGGGTGTCTCAACAAATACACTGTATAAACACATAGGAAAAAAATCTGAGTATTTGTAGTAAAATTCTTTTCTCATAGCAAAGTTATATAAGATACAGGAAGAATAGTGAAATATCTCAACTTTGCAACTTATTCGATATCGCTTGAAAGGTTTGCTACGGTTCTAAAGGCTCTAATTAATTCTCAGCTTCTTGGATGTGACACACACATGCATACATGTAGAACAACACACATATGTGAATAGGTTGCAGCCAGAATAACACTGTGTAGTTCTCAAACCTATGGTATTTTATAAAATATACATGAGATGTATCCTAGCTGTGAGCAGACTTAAACAGACACTCAAACTTGTATGTATGCTTCCTGTCACTAGCACACTGAGGCCCTGGCATTGTGATGTTGGCATTAAGTTATATCTAGAAATAAACAAGGATATTTTTGATCTTGGCATATATTGATAACTTATATAAGATAGAGCTGTGTGTATATGTGATATAAAATAAAATTTATTCTTGTTTATGAGTTATCATCTTTACCAATTATAAAAAAAAATACTTATCCTAGTGTAGCATATGAGAACAAAGAAATTGTAACTGGCCAGCAAGGTGATACCCAATCAGTTCACGATTTGATTTCAGGGAAGATAATAGCATTTGATTATCCAATACTAATTTGTCAACAATAAAAACATAGATATAACTATCATTATACAGACTTAGCAGGTTGTACTTATGTATTTTAGAATATAACAAATATATATATATAAATATATATACATATGCATATATATTCACACATACATACATATATACATACATATATACATCAATAGTAAGATGAAGAAGCCATAAATTTGAAAAAGAAAGCTATAGATACATGGGAAAGTTTGGAGGAAGAAATGGAAAAATGATATAATTATATTATAATTTCAAAAAAACTAAAAGCCCTTGTTTACATGGCCAGAGATAGTATATTTGAGTCACATGTTATTGCTTGGAGGTACATTGCAGGCTCATGGAGAAGGGAAATGACTAAAGATCTTACCTACTGCTGAATCTTACATGCCACAATACTAACCTAACAGGCAAATGTGATGAAATAGAGACAAAAGAATACTTATGGGGGTAACCAACTACTCTTTTAATTGTAGCTGATGTCTGCTCAATAGAAGAAGATTCTTGCCTAGTAGAATACGGTTAAATCCCATGACGAAGGAGGTCATAGACTCTGAGAGGAACATATTGTTTTTCTAAAAGGTTATGGTGTTAAGCTTCCTTGAAAATATGTATATATTTATATTCATAAATTTGAGCTGTTCTCAGTCTTAATCAGTTGACAGTGTCTAGTGCAAAGACTCATAAATACTCAAAGTGCTGAGAATAAGCAACTGTGAATGCTTATCTGTGAAAGAGTGTCTATATAAAAAAGAGAGAGAAAGAATGAAAGAGATCAAGTTGGGGAGAATGGCTGTGAAGTTCTGTCTTCTGGAAATGACACAACTTCAGCACACATGACAGCACCTGTGGTTAGTCACACAAGGCCTTCACAGGAATCAACCAGTTAAACAATCCAACATGGATGAGGGAGGGACCACAGAGGCCCTACCCTGAATTAAGAAATCCCTGGTAATTGATGTTAGGGGGTGAAGAAAGTAGGCAGAGTCTTTTACCCTTAAAGGGTGACAATTGGCAAGCTGTCCAATCCACAGCAGTTGGTCCTAAGCACATGAGGGTAGCACCAACTGGAGGCACTAGCTTAAAATTTTAATAAGGGATATGAAGTTGGAGTAGTAAGTGAATAGGAGAGACCTGGAGGAAGTTTGGGGGGGGGAGTACAGACTGGTTATAATCAAGACATGTTGTTTCAAGGCGCAAAAACTATTACTAAAATACTTTTTAAAATACCGAAATGACATTGCTTTGTATTGAGTTACAGTTATTACAATTTCTGGCTAAATGATCTTAGACAGTTGACACCATCTCTATCTGTACATGTTCCATTATCTTTGGGGTGGATGATTATTGAAATTGGCACATAACTGCATTTATGAGGTCTGCGAACCTGCTACATGAATATATCACGCAATGATTAGGTCAAGGGAGTCAGGATGCCCATCACCTCAGGTATGCATACAGCAGCTCTAGGAGGGAACCTTTTGAAATCCCATAATCATTTAAAAGGAGCTAATACCCTCACTATACTGTATAATAGAGGACATATGAAATTTATTCTTCCTATCTAATTTTATCCACCAATTAATCTCTCCTCAGTTTCCCCTTCCTTCTACTCTCTCTAGTCTTTCCTAAGTAATTACTATTTCTAAGAGAATATGTGGGGTTTTGTTTCTTTGTTTGTAAGCTACAAATGGGCCACTATTGTAATTTAATGAATTAATATAGAAAATTATCATAGGATCTTTGTAAATATTAACTATTACTTGAGTGGTCTTAGAATATGAATCTCCTTCTGTTCAGCTAATACTTGCTAGCTAATAGAATTTTTGAAATGGCATAATATTTCATGCAAAATATAGTTTTCAAAACACACAATGATTTCTGTGAATTAAAAAGAGATGCAAAATTCAAACAGTAAATTTACACGTGAGGCTCTATTTTGCATTAAAGCATTCATTATTGCACTTTACAGTCTCAGAATGTCACAGCACACTTAAACAAATGCTTTGGAGCTACCCAAACACACACTATCCCAAGCTACTTCAAAGCAAAGAGAATTCAGCATTCCCATTTTCAGATAAATGCAGAGGCTCAGCAACGAGAGTTGAGTGTGATCTTACCCATGTAAATCGACAGAGTTTATTTTATCTGAACATGCACTTTAATGTGAAAAAAAAAATGGAACTTTTAAGGGAGTAAAACACATTTCCATAGAAAATGCCTTTTCAAGTTAGGATCAGAAAGAGTACAAAACTAATAAATGTCACTCCAAAATATTTTCTTAAGGCATCTTTTCAGAGAAATACATCAAAACAGGAATGTTTCAGGCTTCCTAGGCAAGATGATCTCAAAGGAAAACAGAGCGATTCAACCAACTACTTGGCTTGACAATTTTTATCACTCAAAAGTCTTGCTTTTTCTTTTGACAGCATTTTCAGGTAACTAATTTTATAAATACATAGAATACTTCAGACTCTGGCAGAAATTTCTCTCTCTCTCTCTCTCTCTGTGTGTGTGTGTGTGTGTGTGTGTGTGTGTGTTTGTGTGTGTTTTCATGTAATATAATCAATATATTACATGAAATATAAGTTCTAAGGTCAAAACTATTCATGATAAAAATATTCCAGCACCATGGCTCCAGCTGCCTATGTAGCAGAGGAGGACCTTATCTGGCATCAATGAGAGGGTAGGCCCTTGGTTGTGCAGAGGCTCAATGCCCCAGCTTGGAGGAATGCTAGTGAGGTGAGGCAGGAGTGGGTAGGTGGGTGGGAGAGCATCTTCATAGAAAGGGGGAGTATGAAATAGGGGGTTTGCAGAGGGGAAACCAGGAAAGAGGATAACATTTGAAATGTAAATAAATAAAATATCCAAAAAAAACCCCCAAAATACAGTTCTAGTCACAAGTTATAATTGACCTGAAGCCCAGGAACCTCATTGGCTGCACACATTGTAAAAGTCAATTTCAATGAACACAAAATGGACACCCCAAATATTTCCTTAAGGTATGCAAGAACAGTGGGGAAAGTAAAAGCACAGGCTTTCAGGGGCAAGCTTCTGCTCAGGTCCACAGCACACTAAGCAGCAGATGCTTGTGCTGTGACTATTTTAATGGGCTGTCTGCTGATGCTCTTCTAGTGATAACAGAAATGGTAGTTCTGCTGAGTGCTTCCTGGATTTCTGGACCTTCTTTTTGGTGGAGCTGCGTTAAATGGAACAATTAATGTACAGACTCGTGGCATGTGATTGATCAATTATGCTGAGACCCTAAGATTTTTCCTTTTGTTACAAAATGTATGCGATGTATTTTATCTATTTCCCCCCTCTCCAAATACTTTCCACATTGCTCCCACCTGCAGACTCACCCCACTTCACGCTCTCCTCCCTCTCCAAAAAAAAAAAAAAAAAAAAAAAAAAAAAAAAAAAAAAAAAAAGCAAAAGAAATGAAAATCAAAATTACAAACAAAATATCTACAAGATCAACTCAGCAAATGGTAGGAGGAGGTCGTCTTCACATTCAACCATTAGAGCGGCCCCTGGGATCTAAGGTAGAGGGCAGAACCCACCTCAGCTCCAACTGTGACTTTCTATAGTCAATCATTTGAAATGCTGAAAACTTAAAATGCAGTTAGGAATTGTGCTGCTTGAATAAGGTGGCGGTAGTAGATTCTCCTCCAAGATCCATAGCCTCACAAGCCACAAGTAGTTGGCTACATTTGCAGTGCTAACCACAATATCTCTATTGTTGAGTTAGCCTTACGTCCAAGTAGACAGCTAATTGGTTACCACTCACATATGTCTCCCACTATTACATACTCATATACATATCACATTACACAGAAGGAGCAGGCTATATTTATATATTTAGGAATATATGTATTTTGTGTGTGTGTGTGTGTGCATATGTGTGTGCAAATTTGCGAGGAAACAAAGGATTATACTGGGAGATACTGAAGAGAGGAAAGGGAAGGGGCTAATGGTATATTTATAATTTAATTTCAAAATTTAAAAACATTTTAAATAACCTTAAACAGACAAGAGGTTATATCTTCTGAAGGAAGTCACAGTATTACATTCTGTTTTTTTTAAAAGTCATTACTTTGTCAGATAATATTTATTAAATATTTATGTCTCAGATACCAGGATAAACACCTTGGGGAACTTATTAGTTATGTGAATTTCACATGTAGCAAGGCATTTCTCTGCTATACGGATAGTACTGATGAGAACACTTTCGTAAGTTAGAATACTGGTACCCTAGTACATGAAACAGTTGGCTTGAGGTCACATAGCGAGTAAGTGTTGAACCAAAGCTCAAATCATGACCTCTCTTCCATCAGAGCCTATATACCCACAACATGCTTTATAGGCTGTTTTCCAGAACGACCTTAGGAGTAGTGGGTAGAGTCACTCTTCCTTTAACAGGATCCCCCCAGAAGCAAGGCATATGGAAGCAATCATCCAATCAAAAACAACCACAACTTCTCCTTTGACCTAAGGTTTAGGGAAGAGGTCAATATCCCCCAATACATTAAGAGAGAGAGAAAAAAAAAAAAACAACGGCATCCTCACCCTACAAATGCAGGAGGAAAAGATAACTGTTTCCAACCTTCTCAAGGGTAAGAACTGAATGAGCAAATGTCCTTTGGAAATATCATCTATCTGAACTGAATCCAAACTCTAAAACGTCGAACATTTATAAAAAGCTTTACCTAAGTCACAGAGATAATAGAAACCCCGAGGAACATAGGGAGGGATCAACAATCAAATTCACCAGAAGGAAACATGAGCCTGTAACATCTGGAGAAGCAATCTAATATTTAGATAGGGCATCCAAACAGAAGAGCATTTGGAAGAGCACAGTTGCCACAAATGACTCTTGCTTCATGTTGAAATTCTATAAAACTAGTCAGAAAGACATCCCAGGGAAAAAAAAGCACAGAATCCTTACTTTTCTCTTAAGAAAACACACATTTTAGAAAAGTTGAAATAACTGTTAGTGTTCACAAAGAAATTTGGCTCCAAAACATATTACCAATTTCTAACTTGTTCTGCTTTCAAATGTCAAAATGATATTAACTGCCTAACTAATAACCACTAAGTCCAGATGCTAAGGCTGCTTGCAACTTGAGGGTAAAGCTGTATTTAGAGAGAAACAGCAGTACAATTACCAAAGGTAGTTAATTGAGGTGGAAAAAGAAAAAAAATAAGCCATGGACATTTAGAAGCATGGGAAATGTTCTGCCAAATGAACATATTGCACCTGGAATTCTAGTTAATGTCAGATTATCTCCTAGCTTCTGGAAAGGCAACACTTCTTTCACTTGCCAGGTCCCTTTGTGGTACATAGGTATTAATGTCAGCGGAGTTTTTCTAATGCCACCTTAAATGATCTTTTAAACTTTCACTCAACAAATGAAAAGGTTCTACTCTTTGCTTCCCGTCTATTCACAACACAACTGTAGCCACTTTTGGGGTGACAATGATGCTCTTTTATTGTGACATTAGCTAGAAACTTCACATCCCTAGTCATATTCAAAAAGAGTCTTGATTCACAGGCATCTACTGGCCAGAAACCTCCATCTGAACTCACAAATCAATTTCTGAGTCTACACATCCATCTTAGTGACTGAGAGAGCAATTCGTCCATTCACTGCAGAACATTGAACCCATCTTGACTCCAGAACATGAGAAGAGCTGATCCTGTAGGGATGCTTTGCAGGGATGATGTAAACAATGGTTATTTATAGTCGGGTCAAAAGAGTTGTGCATCTTAGGAGATGACTATTTTACAAGACTTGTCAAGCCAATAAATACTAAGATCAACAAGGGTGAATGTTGAAGGGATGATGAATGTTTAAAAAGATGCATGTCTACTAGACTTTAGAAATAAGGAAAAAAAAAAGGATGAAATGTATCAAAGAAAAAAATTAAGTGAGTTATCGAAGGTAACAGGATGAGGTAACAGGAAGTTAAATGTCTTTTTTTTTTTCAGCAATTTATAGCAATTTTCATTGAAAATATTTTCTGCTCAGAATATTTTTTATAATTCAAAATAAATCTAACAATAAGGCAACACTTAAATAAATACTTCAAAGAACAAGTACCAATGAAAATGGAATAGATAAATATAATTTACATAGTGGTATAATTCATGTGAATTTTATACACACTATGAAAATGATGCTTACTCTGATAGCAATAGGACAAAACATATGTACTTTTCATAAAAATTTTAAAGACTATCTTTCAAAGATCTGTGGATAAGATCTAGCCATTATAGAAAACATATGAAAGACAAAATGATTTTAAAAATTTCTAGACAGTTACTTACAGATGAAAACATGAATCATTTTCTTGGTTTTCTATTAGATGTATACTGCATAATAAATGCTATTACAGTAGAATAAATAAAATTTTCTCAATAGAAATTAAGATAAATCTTAGTTCTGTCTTAACAGTTTACAGAATACAATAGACTTTTGGTGTGTGGCTTGTTCTTTTCTTCATCTCCCAAGGACCCCAGTTGTCTACCTTTGCTAATCTCAAACTCAGACCAAACTTAAGTATTTACATTAGTCATCAATTCTTTAACAATTGACACAAATGGCTTCCTATACAGATTTCTCTCTTTATTAAAACCCAAGTGCATTTTTTCCTTATATACAACCAAATTCCAGTAACTCTAGAAGTGCACATCTTACTTACATAGTTTAGTTTTTATTTTTTTAGCTCATCATACACAAGTCCTGCATCTCTGTCACTCTTAACCCTTTCCTGACTTTAACTCCTCTGTGTCTTCTTTTCCCCCTTCCAAATTCATGACCTCTTCTTCAATTATCATCACACACACACACACACACACACACACACACACACACACCTTTAAGTAGGAATTTTATCACTTAGAGATAACTTGCTTAATAAAGTAATAACATATGGTAACTTAGAATTTTGAACACATAGGACAGTAAAAAGCAGGCTAGAGGGTGGGATCTAATTCTATAATACTATTATAGAAGAAGGAATAAAGTGGAATACAGCCCCATAAGGAGAGAGTGTTTGGAATATGGGCAATATAAGCCTCGCTCCTGAATACTAGGCTTGGGAAAGAGATGATGCTCTTAGAAGTCCATAATTAACATAAAGAAGACAGCAGGGACAAGAATAGTCTCCTTGGCCATTTTCCCCTAGTTCTAGTGTTTTGGAGATTTAAGTGATTAATACTCAAAAGCCTCAGAAGCCGATGGGTTTTTACAGCTTGAAATGGTAGTGTGACATACTGTTAATGCTCCCGTGAGTTTCAGAATATTGGAGATGAATGGGCCTTAGAGAACAGATTCTACCTCAATCTTTCATTGTGCAGATGAGGATATTGATGTTCAGGGAAATCTTTCTAAAATGCAAATCAGATCATATCATTACTATGTTTAATATCCTTTAGTGGCAGGATTTCTGCCTCCAGCTATCACAAAGTAGCTTATAGTATATGAATACAAGAAAAAACAACTCTAAATGCAGAAAGGAACTGTTGTCTGAATGCACTGGAGAATGATTTAGGCAGCAGCAATTTGACAGAGCACACCGAGATCCAGAGAGAAAGCACATTTCACAGGAGGCTGTTAACCTCTCCAGAAGCAGTTCATGGCAGAGAGCTTGAAAAGGAAACGGTGGCTCAGAGCTGCCATCCATGCTGTGGAACTGAGAGGAAAAAAATAGAGTTTGGGTACTATATAGTTACTTTTCTGTTGCTGTGATAAGACACTTCGACCAAGGCAACTTATAAGGTGAAGGGTTTACTTGCGTTCCTTGGTTAAGAAGGGCTGAGAGTCCGTCATGGGAAGGAAGTATGAGAGCAAGAGAGGACAGAGCAAGCTCTTCAGGGAGATCAGGATTCTGAGAGCTCACAGCATTTTCTTCATGCATGAAGCAGAAAGAACAAACTGGATGCAGAGCAAAGCTGCGAACTCTCCAAGCCCACCCCCAAGGACATGTTTGCTCCAGTAAGTCCCCACATCCTAAACCTCTTCAATAAGGGTCACCAACTGTGGATTAAGTGTTCAAATATCAGAACATATGGGGGACATTTATCGTTTAAACCTCCAGAGGTATCGACAAAGAGAAAGGGACCATTCCTTCACCTGAGACTTGTAAGCTGAAACCTGGATATTTAGGGGAAAATGCAAACAGAAACCTCTCATGAAGAGTGACATGGAAGTAGGAAATCTAAGGAGACTACCCCAGTACTTTGTTGAACTCAGCTGATCTATCCTTACTTCATTTTCCTCCAAGAGAAAAGGCCATCCTCTCTCAGGTAGGACATCAGGACATGATCCTGTCAAGCTTTCATACCCAATGTCTGATGCCAAATTCAAAATTTTCAGGCAGACAGAAGCACAGGCAATCAAGTGATCTAAAACCAGAAGATAAAATGGTACACATGGACTTGATGGGTAGATGAAACATAGCAACTGATACAGGTTTTAAAAATAAATATGTCATTAATTTGTGTAATAGAGGAGATAATGAGATTTTTCACCAGATGATTAAGAAAATGAGTATTCTGGTACTAAAAGTCAGACAATCGAACTTAAAATTTAGCATAGAGAATCAGCAAAACCAATGCAAAATAAAGTCAGTGAATGTGAAAGTAACACGAAAAGACATATGAAGATATGCTTGAAAAAAAGAAAAAGAAAAAGAAAAAGGAAAGGACACAAAGATAAGGACACTCATATGGTTAGAGTTCCCAAAGGGAGAGAAAGAGAAAAAAGGAAGAGAGAGACAGAGACAGAGGAGAGAGAGGAGAGAGCAACAGAGGAAGAGAGAGAGCAACAGAGGAAGAGAGAGAGCAACAGAGGAAGAGAGAGAGCAACAGAGGAGGAGAGAGAGCAACAGAGGAAGAGAGAGAGCAACAGAGGAAGAGAGAGAGCAACAGAGGAAGAGAGAGAGCAACAGAGGAAGAGAGAGAGCAACAGAGGAGACTGATATTGAGATATAAGAAATGCTTACATCCATGATACAATGTATCTTCATGTCAGACAAAAAAATAACAATAAAACAAAACAACAACAACAAAAACCCCACATACTATAAAATTAAGTAATCTACTGAAAGCTAGTAAAATAAGTACCTTGCATACCAGTTGTATGTCAGATTTAGAATGAAGCAACTAATATAGTTTTAAAAGTCAATTATTGCTGTAGAAGTAATAAGCTGGACTGTAACACATTAGTCAAGAGAAACAAGGGCAATAAATAATGACAAGAGGGAGGGCTATGGCATCAGAAAGACATGAGTTCAATGTTTATATATCTTCAACATATCAGCTTTTTTAAAAAGAAGACAAGTTCATAAATAGTGAGAATGACTTTTAATGTCACTTTCCCAAATGCCAACATATTAAGGACAAAATAAAATCAGTAAGGATGTAAAATATTTAGCCTATTTGATAAGCTTGTTCACTTAGCATTCATAAGGTACTAGATTTAAAATATGTGAAATATAGTCTATTTAAAATGTTTACCAAATATTTATCAAAATTATAACATATAATAACTAATAAAACAATTCTCATCCTTAAATCACCATAATCCTACAATATATGTGCTCTGATTATTGTAGAACTAAGCTAGAACTCAAAAACAGAAATGTAACTAGATATTTGATAGTCATTAAATGTGAAAAAATAAGCAACACATGTTAAAATTATTTATGAATAAAAGAAAAATGAGAATGAAAGTTAACTATAAAAAATCTTGTAAATATAACTAAACTTCTGATTAGAGATACTTATCACCTTAAATATATGTGTTTGAAAACCAGAAAGCTGAAAAATGTCAATGATCTAAGCTTCTGGCATAATATATTATAGAATATAACTGAAATAGTGATTTATGGGCGTTTCCTTGTACATCTGTGTTCTTCAATCCAAATAACCAGAGGTTATTTGGGCACCAAGAGGAAGAGGGGATCTTCTACACAAGAAGTATAGTATAATATTTTAAGGAAATAAAGGGGAAACAAAGATGAGAAGGGTCAGAAAGCAGAGTAAAAGAAGGGACAAGGGAAGGGGCTATAAACACTAATGGCCTTTAGACAAGCCATAAAGAAATGTACTATTATATGCATAGATGAGAGTGATTTAAACCATGTCACCATACACTGGGGGAAACAATGTCCCAACAGGACAGCTTATGCTACAAAGTAAAACCTCTACTGTCCAGTGCTCTTGACAAGATTCACATAGTTTCCAACACTGGTATAATAGGCAAGTCAGGTTATGAAAAGATACTATAACTCACATTCTGTCTAGCAGATGGGAACAGAGAAGCAGCATTAGCGGATGTCCTGAACATATCAAGGAGACAGGAAATGGAGTTCTAAATAAATAAACTTGGAGGAATAGCCAAACAATTTCTCAAAAGACTGCAACTTAAAAACAAACAGAAGTTGGATGTAAAATCTGAAGAATTCTAAATCTTTTCATGATCAAGACCAGGAATTAAAACTACTTGCGGAATGGAAATTTGGGCTAAGATAAATTCTCTGTAAATTCTTTTAAATGTTTAAGGCAGAAATTATAGTAATCAAGCTCTTTTAAGAAAAAAGAAAAATGAAAGAAAAAAGAATTAGTACCGAACAGTATGTACATATAATAAAATTTATACCCCAACAAAAACAGAAAAAAAATTAAATAAAAAAAAA
>NC_034608.1:49828582-49838300 GCF_900095145.1 Mus pahari
AAAAAAAAAAAAAAAAAAAAAAAAAAAAAAAAAAAAAAATTTAAATAAACTTTATACCCCAACATTATGAAGAATTAGAGAGCAGTCTTTCTTATCAATATAGTCTAAAGACTTATATATAACACTTATTTAAGTATATATACACATTTAAAAAATAGCATGTTTAGGGAGGCATGTTGGTAGGAATAAATGGGTGTAGCTTCTAACATTACTGAGAGAATCTCACAACAAAAACTCTGACCCTCTAGCTCTTAAAACATATATGCCTCTCTTCTGCAAAAATCCCTGAGTCTGAGGAACAGGGTTGTGTGTTCTCTTCTTTTCTTTCCGTTCGTTCACACCTTAGTAACATATTTGGCTGCTACCCTACTCATGCCTTACCCTACCTGTATTACTCTACTCTACTCATGTATTACCAGTCATTTATGCTTCCTGCAGCCATCACAACCTATCCTATTGCCTCTGCTCACTGACCACCTTAGCCACCACAATTACAAGGCAACAACAGCCCACAGATAGTAATTTTGGTGATAAACTCCTATCCTTATTTTGCCAGAGTCAAGAAACTATTACAACATTTTCTCAAAACATCAAGATTAGCCCCAAAGCTCAGAATACCCAAGATACAATTCACAGACCATATGAAGCTCAAGCATAAGGAAGAACAAAATGTGGATGCTGCAGTCCTTCTTAGAAGGGGGAACAAAATACTCACAGGAGGTAGAGGGTGGAAGGGACTTGGGAGGAAGACAGGAGGAGGGGAAGAGGGCAGGATCAGGTATGAGAAGAGACGGGGATGATATACAGAGGGCCAGGAATTTGAACAGAGGTGTGTAGCAATGGGGTGTGGGGAACTAGTGGTAGCCACCAGCAAGTCCCATAAAAACAAGAGACTCCTAGGACCCAACAGGGATGAGATTACCTCAAATACCCAACAAAGGTTAGGGAGCACCTGAAGAGACCATATCCAAATGTTAGACAAGGCCCCCTTTGTTGGGGGAATGGGACCACCCACTCATCTCCAAATTCTTAACCCAGTATTGCTCCTGTGTAAAGGAAATACCGGGACAAAGTGTGGAGCAGAGACAGAAGGAAAGGCCATCCAGAGACTGCCCCACCTGGGGATCCATCCCATATACAGTCACCAAACCCAGACACTCTTGTGGATGCCAAGAAGTGCTTGATGACAGGAGCTTGTTACAGCTCTCTCCTGAGAGGCTCTGCTACAGCCTGACAAATACAGAGGTGGATGCTCGCAGCCAACCACTGGACTTAGCACAGGTCCCCAATGGAGGAGTTAGAGAGAAGACTGAAGGAGCTGAAGGGGATTGCAACCCCACAGGAAGTACAACAATATCAAACCAACTAGGACCCCCATCCCCAGAACTCCCAGGGACTACACAAACCAAAGAGTACATGTGGAGCAACCAATGGCTCCAGCGACTTATGTAGCTGAGGATGGCATTGTCTGGCATCAGTAGGAAGAGAAGCCCTTGGTCCTGTGAAGGCTCATTTCCTCAGTGTAGGGGAATGCCAGGGAAGTGAGGTAGGAGTGGGTAGATGGGAGGGCGAGCATCCTCATAGGAGCAGGGCGAGGGGGATGGAATAGAGGGGCTCTGAAGAGGAAACCAGGAAAGGGGATAGCATTTGAAGTGTAAATACATAAAATATCCAATTAAAGAAAAGAACTTCTATGGGCAGCAATTCAATAGAAATATCCTAAAACATGATCACTATTTGAATAACTTAGGAATTGGCAAATGATACCAATTTGCATCCCGGACAAAATCAACTAAAAGAGGAAATTATGTTCCTTGATACAATAAAACAATTGAAAAATCAAGAAAATTAACAAATATTCATAGAGAGGGAATGTGAATATTACAGACCAGTTTATTTCTTAGAGGCTAGATGCAATAGAAACCGATCTGTCAACATCCCCATAATTGCAAGTAATACCATGAAATAAAATCCTGAGTGTTCACCAATCATATTTTAGTGCCGAACATTTCATGCAAGCAGCTGTTGATGATGCCAAATATAGTTTTCACAGCACGTGAAATGAACTAATGGTCAGTGCTGTATTTTAAATTTCAGAGAGGTTCATTTTGTTGGCACAATTACTTCTAAATTCTGAAGAGATCAGCAGATGACCCGAGCAGAGGTCACAAGAAAGGCCTAGATATGATGTCAGAGTCTTGTCTGGCATTGTCTTCTGTTGCCAAAAGTAAACAAGGGTTGTGGTGTGTGTGTGTGTGTGTGTGTATCTGTGTATGTATGTGTGTGCGTTTATAAGTGAATATATGCAAGCAATTGCTATCCCTTGACATTTTAACCATGCAGCCTGTGTTTTATTATGACAAAGAATCCCTGAGGGTCTTCTAGGTTGGCTTTAAGTCAGCTGGAATACTTTAATAAACTGGCACCAATCACTAAGACAGTGGAGTGCAGAGCCCAGCTGCTCATCAAGTTGTCCCGTTGACAGGCATCGTAAGCTAGATAGATTTAATTTGTTACCCAATATTTTCTAATGACTTCCAGGAAATAGGAGAGTCACACTTAAATTAGGTGTATCTCCATAGTTTTACAACTGATATATTTCATAAATGATAGAAATCCACTATTTAGTAATGGGTAGTTAGGAAACATTGCGTACCTTGTGGGGAGGGACTATATGTGATGATTTTGTACAAGAAAAATTCTGCATCATTGGATTTCCTAATGTTCATCTAGACTACCATGTCATCTACTGTTACTTTGTAAGAGAAATTGATGGAGATTTTGAAATAAGATGAGAAGGATAGTCTTGAGACTTTTTTTATATGTGTCCAGGTAGAAAACTTTTAAGTTTCCAGTTATTGATTTGGAGCTCATTCTTTATTTGCATTATTGAATCATATCCTCATGAATGAGGTATGTAATATAAGGTCCATTGTTCTGCAGAGGAGAAACCAGCCAAGCATCTGTTTGAGATCACAAACACATGGAGTAATGGAGCCTAGATTTGAACCCAGGACTCTCTTATTGCATCTGGCATCTGGGATCATTTCATGGCAATGCTAAACTTCCAAGGATGCAAGTCTTGAGAATCATTTAGAGTTACTCAGGAGAAATAAAAAAAGACTGTTATATCAAAGCCACATCTCAATTCCTGACAGTATAACAATGCCAGATAATTCCAGGTGCTTGGGATTTGGACAACATGGAATACAATAGTGTAATGCATTCATAATGGAATATTTATAGTCCTAAAAGATCTTTCATACTCTTTTGTAATGAAAACATTTGAATCTAATCACTTTCATCATTTATTAGACTACATACATGATTATATTTGTTTAATGAGAAGAACAATATCACTGCAATCAAGTGAGAATAATTTGAAATATCATGACTGTAAACAGGAAAGTCCAATCCATAGTAAGCAAAACTGAAATTAAAATAGTCCATCATGTTGGATCCATTTCTCATTGCTGAAAGTCAATGTCACCTCCACAATGTTCCTCAAACATTTGATTGTTAAAATGTTCTTTTGATGTCTAAAAAAAAATTCACAGATGCTATTACCTTCACATATCTAGTCAGTGTTAAGAGTCCAATGGTTTCTGCAGTGTTTTACTTATGTTCTAATTCCCTCTTTAAAACGGTTTTCTGGGTTCTTTTTTTATTTTCTGGTTTCCTCTAAGTGTACATTTTACATTATGCACACCACCTCATGTCCCCTTCCCCTATGTCCCCTTGACTTTCCCCCATATCCCCTTCCCTTCTTCCATGTCTCCTTCCCTTCACCCATGCCCCTTTTTGTCTCTTTGTCACTCTTCCATCCAATTATTCGTATTGACCATTAAACGGTTTCACTTCTGGTTTCATCTTACCTTCTTCCATGTTTCCTTCCCTTCACCTATGCCCCCTTTCTGTCTCTTTGTCACTCTTCCATTCAATTATTCCTATTGACCATTATACCGCTTTACTTCTAGTTTCATCTTATATACACCCTCATAATTTTATTTATGTATATAAAATCTAAGACCCATAAATGAGAGGATAAATATGATAGCTGAGTCTGGCTTAACTTGCTTAATATAGATATTTCAGGTGAATCTATTCCTGGAAAAATGACATATGTTTTTTACAGATTAAAAATATCCCATCACATATTTATCATATTTTCTTTATTTAATTTCTCTGTTCGTAGACACATAATTTGATGTCCATAACTATTGCTATTTTGAGTTGTCTTACAATAACCATCAATATGCAATTATCTACAGGATACATTGTCTTTGATTTGGGGGTAAATAACTAATAGTGGTATACTTGGGCCATATGATAGGTATGTCTTTAATTTTAGAGAAATGTACTTATCAACGTTCATATCGGCTGCACCAATCTGTAAGTTCCTCAGCAATTTGCAAGAGAGTCATACGTTCCACACTCTCACCAGCATTTGCTGTTGTTTCTTAACAACTGCCAATCTGGCTGGCATGAGATGAGATCATAGCATAGTTTTGATTAACATTTTTCTGACAGCTAGTGAGGCTGACTGTATCTTATGTGTTTATGGGCCATTACATCTTTTTTGAAGTGTTATTAGCCCATTTGTTGATTGGGTTGTTTACTTTTTGATTTATACAAATATTATATAGTAATCCTTTGTCATATATAGATAAAAAGGTTTTCCTACCATCCTCTGCACAATTCATTCAGCTGCTTCCTTGGTTGTACAGAAGGTTTTCAAGTTTCACACTGTCCCTTTTAATGATTGCTGATATTATTTCCCAACTGACCAGAGTCCTATTCAGAAAGTCCTTGCCTGTGTCTATATTTTGACGTTTTCCCCTATACTTTCCTCTGACAATATTTCAGGTCTTACATTAAGGTCCTTGTTCCATTTGGAGTTCATATTTGTGCAAAGAGAGATAAGGATCTAGCTCTTTCTTCTACATAGGGATATCCAGTTTGTCTGACTCCATTTTTTGAAGACACTCTCTTTTCTCTGTTATGTACCCTTAACATTTTCGTAAATAAAGCAGGTACCTGCAACCTCACGTGACTATATCTGTGTCTTGTACTCCGTTGAGCCAGGGTCAGTTTACACCACTGCCATGCTATTTTGGTATTATGGCTCTGTTGTATAATTTGATAACAAACTTATGGTAGTACACCATTCTTCACTTTGGTTGGTGCTGTTTTGTCTGTCCTCGGATTTTCTAATTCCGTTAAATTAAAATTCCACTGAAAGTTCAATGAAGTTCCATTGAAAGTTCAATGTTCTATTTGCATTCAGTCTGTCATGACGTCATCTTTGGAACATTAGTTATTCCGAACAAACACCCTGGGAGCCTCCTGATTTCCTAGTGCTTTGCACAGTTGATTTGTTTACTACTCAACATTTTCCTAGTAGAGAACTTTTGCTTCCTTGCTGAAGTTTATTCCAAATCATTTCATTTATTTATTTGTCTTGGAGACTCTTGGGTCTGGGGTTATTTCCCCATTTTCTTCCACAGGATGTTTATTCTTTTATATAGAAAGGCTGCTGACTTGTTGTGTTATATGTTCATATTGTAGACGGCCACTTTACTTCAGGCATCCATCAGAACTAAGCTTCCTGGTGGAGTCTTCAGCCTGAATCCTATCAGATGTAAATGAGGAAGCTTTGTTTTTTTCTCACAGTGCATCACCTATATTTTCTTTTCTGTCTACAGAAGACTTTAAGCATTAACATGCCTACAAATGGAGAGAGTTCTTATTCTTGATCTTAGGAGAAATACTTTTAGTTTTCCACATTTAGTGCAATGTTGGATATATATGTGTAATGCATACTATTTATTATGTTTAAGTATTTCTCCTCTATCCCCCGTCACGTTGTAATTTTTATTGTGAAATGACATTCTATTTTTCAAGGGTATCTTTTATCCATCTACTCACGTGACCACACACTTTCTTTGACCCCATTAATACATTTTGACCACAATAATATTTATTGATTTGCACATGTTGAGCTAATCCAGCATATCTGCAATGAAATGAATTTGTTCACAGTGAATGATCTTTTCAGTGTGTTCTTGGAATAGTTTACAGATATTTTATGTGAATTTTTGTATCAATGCTTAATACGGACATTAGTCTGAAACAGTTTGTGATTTATCTTTAACTTTGGTGTAAGTATAACATGGTCTTTGTCAAAATAGTTGAGAGTGATACTTCCCTTTATACTTTATGGAATAGAGAAAATATATCTTTACCTTTCATTAAGATCTAGTTAATGCAAATGGAAAATAAGTAAGCGCACACAAAAAGGCTTTGTCCATTCTAACTAGGTCTATGGTATAAAGAGTGTATCATTTCTGCACTTGACTTTTTATACCTATGTAAGAATATGTAATAACAAATATGCTTCTCTGTAACCATATGCTTATATTTGTGGGTCTTAGATGGACCCACAAAGCAGTTGTTTCAATTTAAATTTGATTCTTTGTTTCCTCTACTCTACTATTGGTACAGTGTCACTGAAAGAACTGCATCACCATGTTTTCCTTATAGTTCACAGATTCCTTCATCTAGTTTCTTCTGCATGGACCATGCTCTTTGAAAGCATGAACACTCTTACTTATTCACCTAACCTGGATTTAAGCAACAGGGTGCTTGTGCTATGGGGCATTTGCCATTGTACATCACCGTATGTTGTGCTCACAGCATTGTGAGCACAGGTGCTGGGTCAGGTTAGCTCTGAGTTATCCTTGGCATCTTTAAAATATTTTGATATTGTTAACTTGATACATTTGGAATATATCAAACTTCAAGCTGCTTCCTTCAAATCTATTTGGAACAGGAGTTCCTATAAATAAATATGTAAATTATAACTATCATAACACGCACAGTCAGCCACACTTTAAAATCTCTCCTAAAAATAATGTCTTTTGTACCAATATTTTGATGCATTTAAAACAGGTATGAATGAACATTTTATAATGTATTTTGTTTTCTTGAAGAGTATAAGAGAGGTAATAGAGAAACTATGACCAAAGTGCTTTGTTCTTCAAACAGTATAACAAATATTTAGAGGGAAAAAAATTCCAAACCAACTAAAATAAACTGTACCCTTTGTGCAAAGAAAACATTCTTTGAATTAAAATAGCTGATGTATTTTATAATTTCCTATCTCCTTATTTATTGTCTACTTGAGGGGAAACAAAACTAACTGTATTTCTGTCTCCTTAGTCACTTACAGAAGTGGTCTGGAATTACCTGGAAAAGAAGCTTGGTAGTGAAATCTGTCTATTTAAAATTTTTTATTTAAAAGCATCTTTATAATTTAATGTGTTCCTGAGATAACTATTATTTTGTAAAGGAAGGGGATATCAAAGGCATGATAACAACCTGCAATCTTAGAAACATTGTGATATGTATATATATATATATATATATATATATATATATATATATATATATATATATATAAAATACTGGAAACACTGTCATCTCTAATAACCTGCTCAGCAGCAGCAAAAGATCCTCTCTCATACAAACAGCCTCTGCAAATCGTGAATCCACAAGGTCGAAAAGCATATAAAGTGGGCATGTATTTATAAAGACAAGTTCTGTGTGCTTTTTATATCTACCCTGCAATGTTGTGGTTGTAAAGTTGTGAGCTATCCAATGCAAGCCAGATTGGCCCATGGTTATTAAATATTTAGGTTCCTCGAAACTGTACTGACACTGACTATCCAAGGTGCAGCTCACACATAACTCTGTTTCTTTCTGAGCAGAGCAGTAATCTGGTCCTTAAGCAAGTGGTAAGCCACCAGAGCTCAGTGTGATAAGGGACGTTTTAAAAACTATAACTTACACAAGGTTTCCCGGGGAATTATGGTAGAGATGAATGAATCCAAACTGACATAAAGACAGAAACGATATTTTATAGAGTTTTGTCAGTGAACCATGTGGCTGCCATCATAATTGATGGCTTTAGCTCTTTTGCCCTTAGCAAAAATAACTATATTCAATGTTAGCAATTATATGGCATTAAGCAGTATTTTGAGTAGAAATGTTTCTAATTTAAATTAACTAAAAACAGTTTCAGAGTTACTGGTCTCAAGATGAATGACAGATATTACAATGACTTAAAATATCTCATACTTCCAATATCTGAGTGAGATTAAGATACTTCATAACAGGAACGTTTGGCATAAAATTAATGATTTGAAATTTGAAAATCTCTTAAAGTAATAGATGATTAGTACAAAAATGACTATGAATTGTGGTAAATTTTAATAATGCCCATGATGATGTTATAAAGGGATAAAATAATACCCACAAGAAAATATCAGACAAGCAACTTAATACATTTAATTACACTAACATTCTGACCACAGGAATTCTTCCAGGTTTTAGGCAAACAAACTGAGAAAAAAAACAAAGTTCTTAGATGTTGCTCCCCCCCCACTGCAAACATAATATTAAGTCATTTCAACACTTGATAATATAAAAAAATAATAAAAGCACCATGAACCTGAAAAATCACATCACATGATAAAAGGATAAATCTCTAGATAGCACAAATGGTTTTGCTTCTGAATAAGTCAATGTATTCACTGCTACTACTTTTATAAACATATATCCGTGATTTAAATACCATAAAGCTCCCTTTTATCTCAAATTCTTAAGTTTTTTCCAGTGCCAAGTAGTCATCCCTGATAGCATACATTTAAGTGACACTATACAGACAGAACAGGTTACATTTGGGAATATATATATATATATATATATATATATTTGTATACATAAATGCATATAATAACAGTGACTTATTATCTTGTTATATATTACATATAACAAGATAATAAGTCATTATTATCTTGTATTATATATAATATTATATCATATATAATATTATATTATATTATTATAAAAGAGGCCATGAATTTGAAGTAGAGTATAGATAACTGGTAGGTTTTGGGGGAGAGGAAAAAGAAGGAAGAAATGTCATAAGTATATCATAACCTCAGACGTTAAAAAAAAAGCTTTCATTTCTAAAATAGTCATCATAAGCAGAAGAATGAGACAATGAGCAACAATAACCCCCCCCCCCCGAACTTACCACTCCACCCATACTCCACCATACTTTACCTAGGATGTACTGAAAGCCAAACTATAGCTCAGTCGTGATATATCATGTAGGCTGACACACCCAGGAGCCCCAAAGCACAGCATCCTTGACATCGGCAACAGGCAGCCTCAAGGAGTTGTCCAGAAGTTTTCTTCACTGGGGAGTTTAACTACTCTTAGTGTGAGTTCATGAAGCTGCCAAGGATTTTAAAGAATAAAACTTATGCAAACAAAGATGGCATACTAGTGCAGAAAATGATGATCTTTATATGTTATGGGTGCATTTATTTATAGCCAAAAAGGACCAGTCAAGAGTTCTCTATAGAAATATATCAGTGCATGAGTGAACTCCTTGGGAACAGGTCCCTTTGAATCAAGCTGCTTCAGGTAGATAAACCATCCAGTTGGAGTTAGGTCTGGTAGGTCTGGCACACCCCATTTGAGGTTACACGAACAAGAATATAAGGGCAGTACAAAGTGGACTTGATAATATCAAATGAAACAGGAAAAACATAAACTTGGGTGGGGTGTGGATGATTTGTAATATATATATAACTATATATATATATATATATATATATATATATATATATATATATATATATATATA
>NC_034608.1:49838361-49840006 GCF_900095145.1 Mus pahari
TATATATATATATATATATATATATATATAGTTATATAGTTATATATATATATATATAGTAATAGCATCAGGGTTTGGTGTTGGAGTGGGAACCAGGAAGAGGGGCCAACATTTGGAATGTAAATAAATAAAACGATTTAAAAACAGAAACATAGCACATGGTATGATCAATTAATGCTTTTTCCTTTATGCCTATCTATTGGAAAAGAATAATTCGATAAGGGTGGATAGCTCATGGCAGAAAACATGGCAGCATCCAGGCAGGCATGGGGAAGGAGAAGGAGCTGACACATCTACATCTTGATCTGAAGGAAGCAGAAGGAGACTGTGTGCCACACTGGCATAACTAGAGCATAGGATATCTCAAAGTCCACCTCCAGAGTGACACACTTCCTCCAGCAAGGCCACACCTACTCCAACAAGGCCACACCTACTCCAGCAAGGCCACACCTACTCCAACAAGGCCACACCTCCTAATAGGGCCACTCCCAATGGTACAAGCATTCAAACACATGTGTATATGGGGCCATTCCTCTCCAAACTACCACACCTATGTTTTCTCCAAATAGACTACTGCTAGCAAAAATGGAATGTCCTTTATCACTTGCCTCTTCTGCATTTTAAGTCATGGGACCATGACAAGAGTTGACGATTATGTAGGGGTGCTTTTCTCATGGAGAAATTAGGGTCCATAGGAATGGAATGATGTGCTCATATCTGAGCAATATCAAACGGGTGGAGCTGTGACTTCAACCCAAGATTCAGCTGCTTAGTTCCAAGTTCTTTGTCCCTAATTTTAAAAATTGGATTACTGAGAGCAAAGTATAAGGATATATATGAACCAAGATATTACAGTGAAGCCTGTCAATTTAGATGATAACTAGAGTATTAATTTAGAAGGGGCAATAAACAGTGTGGGACATCAACTACTAAACCCTCACACATTTTTCCAAGTCAAGAAATGGTGTAGATTATGGTTTACCTTAATCTCTCATCCCAGACCTAAATCTGATCCCACCTCTGGAACACTTCGGACAACTTTCTGTTTCATTATCATAGACACACAATAAAACATCTTTACTAAACATCTTTACTAAACATCTTTACATTTTTCTAAAGTCAGCTACTGGCAAAAGCCAGATGAAGGAAGACCTGTGCATTTGCATCTGGAGATGATAATCTGACTGATTCTCTAGATTGCTGCCTGTAGAGTGGAGGAAAGTGTGAAGAGAAGAAAGCATTTGTGTTCCTGGGACAGAGTCATACTCACGAGATGAATCCTGCCAGTGAACCTGCTTCCTAGTATCCATTTCTACCACTGGGCATCTCTCTCTGCCTCACCTCATGCATCACTAACTTGCCTTCACCTCTTCATTCTACCAGTCTCCTTGTTCTGTGTCTTATCTTTAAAAATAGAGCTCCTCAAGGTTTGACATAGACTATCAGCCTAGATCTTCAGAGACAAAGACACACTAGTTCAAAATGATATGTACACATTTATAAAGACTCAACATATAACTAAAATTATCACCAACATGCTTCAAGAAAAGGAAAATTTGAAAACGTGTGTGTGTGTGTGTGTGATTCTCTCTCTCTCTCTCTCTCTCTCTCTCTCTCTCTCTCTCTCTCTCTCTCTCTGTGTGTG
>NC_034608.1:49840066-49851382 GCF_900095145.1 Mus pahari
TGTGTGTGTGTGTGTGTGTGTGTGTGTGTGTGTGTGTTTCTATCTGTGTGTGTGATGCTGAGATTGAGACCAGAGCCTCATCTCATGTTTCTTAGGCAAACACTCATCCATTGAGATACATAACTTCTGACACCCCTTCAACTACCTTAGAACTATCCAAGTAACCTCCAACTTTGTCTTGCCTGTCTCTTTTCAGATGTGATTATTTGTTTCTTTTCCTTCTGAGATGTTCCCATGTTGCTGTTGCTTTCTCTTCTTGCTCTCAGTGCTCTTGAATGAAGACCCAGTAAAGCAGTTCAAGGTGCAAGCTGGGCCCCAACTGTGTGCATAGAGTTTGTCCTTCTCTCCCTTTCATTGCTGTTTCCTAACTCGACTGACTAGAAGGAATTAGACAAAGAGCAATTTTCTGCCCATAGTTTTGGCCCTAGTTGCTTTGCAGCGTAGAATGTTCTTTAATCTGTATCCTTCTATCCTTTTGGTCTTAATTTAAGCACTATTTCTTCCAGATAATTCTTCGTACTGAAATAAGCCAGTCTCCTTCATTTGATCATGATCTGCTTCTTGAAGCTATCACAATCTGCGATTAATTAGGTAATTGATTTTTGGGTTGCATTTGAACAGCACATTTTCTTCTGAAACCCCACAGATGCCACCATGGCTATCTAATACCAGCACAGAGAAGTGATAGCAGAAGATTAACTTGAAGTGATGAGCAAGAGAAGCACCAAAAAGTGTTGCTGAGAACAAGTGCTAAGGGCATTCCAAAAGAACATCTTGATGATGGGGCATTCCAGAACATGTGGAATGCAGAGGAGAGACATTCTCATAAAAACCTCAAGGACAATTTTCACAGCCATGGCTGCTCCCAGTCATTTGTCTCATCCATAGGTCTGTTTCCAGTGTTTACAGAAGTTCACCCTCTGCCACTTTCCCTGCCGTTAGATCTATACCAGGAGGAAATAATATACCATTTGAATATTTGAGCAAGAATGTTACCCAAACAGAACCAAATCTGACTCAGAGGTATAAAACTGAACAAAGGAAACAGCTTCGAAGTACTTACCTACATAAGTGCTAACCAAACAAGAGAGAGTGTGGGGTAGATTTATTTTCAAGAATATTGAATCTTTAAATGGTGTGCTGGCAATTCTAATGCATTATTGAAGAAGGACTTAGAAGGTCAACCCAATGGTTTGGACAAAGCCTGTAGCACATGCCAGCTGGCAGTCGCTGAACATTCCTCAGATTCAATCTATTCTGTTCTCACTTGCTATGTTCTAAGGATGCTCTGAAGTTCACACAGAGAAAAGAGCACATTTGTCACTACTGTGACAAGGTACCTGTCATAAACAGATCAAGAGAAGAAGAACTTATTTTACACCATAGTTTCAGATATTTCTGTCAATAATTCTTAGTCCTTCTCATTCTGGGACATGGTAAGGCAGGTGGTGGAACATAGAGGCACATAAAATCTATTTTCTCTGGGGACAAGAGCCAGGGGACCAGAAGCAGGTCTCAAGGACATTCTCATTTGTCTTTCTTCAGCTGTCTCTTACCTACCCAAGTTCTAGACACCACCCCCTCCAAATAGCAGCACTCTTTGCAGACCAAACCTCCAACATATGAGACATGAGCAGATCCTTTCAGGTTTAAGCAGTAACAGTATAAGTTGAACACCCTTGAGAACTATCAAGTGTCCTTCACGGGTGAAGTGATATCACAGCTTTATTTCTCTCAAGAACTTGCTTTAGAAAGCAGAACATATTTTTATGATTAAGCAAATGCAGAGGTACATTTTTTAAAAAAAATGTTTTGCTAATTGTCATTCAAAAATAGAATAACATCCCAATTTAAAATAAGTCGTTATTAGGTATGCCACACATAAATGCTGAGAAGCAAGGCTTTCACCAAACAAAGCCAAGAGCCAAACATTATTTCAGGTGAGACCACTTCTAGCAGACATTTGGGTCACAACCCAACCCTTGGTTTATTATGTCTACTGGGCTGAGCAGTTTTCTCTGGGATGACATTAATTTGTATTTTACCCAGGAAATGATGAAAGGTTCTAAGCTATCAAGTAAAATTCCTATGACATTACAGGTAGTAGGACTCTGCGTCAAAATATGGTTTTTCCCTAATTATCAAGAACCACGTGATTTTACTTAGGATTTTCAAAAGCCTACAAACGAACACATATTATGCTTCTATGACAGAAGAAAGCTGACATTTGCTCGTGTCGTGAAGGCAGTATGATCTGCTTTGCCTAATGGCTTCCTTTGGCTTTCCAGTTTACTGTTATCAATTCCCAATTGTTTTTCCTTGAGGACATGTTAGAGATAAAAACTTTAGGCACATCTTCCTGTGGCATCTCCCATCAGGCGTTTGCAGTCTCTCCTTGACAGGGAGCTGGAGATCACCTGAGCACATGAGGCTCCTGAGAGAACCTTGCCAGAACTCGCTCTCTGCTGTGAGCAGAGCTTTACTTTATACCTGGTTTCCCTTGTAGTTAGCCCCAAAACACCAAAAATATTTTATACAAAAGCGCACGGAGACCAGTGTTTTGTGTCACCCTTGGGGCCATCAAACCTTTGCTCTGGATTTTATCTGTGACTGCCAATTTCCCTTGTAAAGAACAGCTTATTTTTCCTGATTTTTTTTTCTATAGATTTATTTTAACTTGCCTTTTTAACAGACTAAGACTGTAGGTAATTTTCATTATTTCTTTTTTTCCCCTTCTGGCACTGAGCCTTGTGTGTGTGTCCATTTGAACCAACAAACTTCACAGAGACAGGTTTTTATTTTTGTGGCAAAAGCAAAAGAGTAGCTTTTTGAAAGCAATTCCTCCACAGAGAATAGACTCTTTTAACGGAGCAGTGGAGTTAAAGCCATTGTATGCCACAAGCTAGAAAGGTATGTTCAATGGATATTTTGTGTTTGTACACTGGGGAGTTTTCTCTCAAGTAAGAAGGGAAGATAATTTTTCCTCAAAAAGTATTTGTTAATACAAAAATTGAGCTATAAAGCGATAGTATATGGATAAGATAAAGAATATACTAGGAAACACATATACACTTTATGAATATTTTATTAATTATTTGAGAATTTAATACATGTGTTTTGATCATACCACTCTCAGTTTCTCTCACACCCTCATGGACTCCCTATTCACCCTTCCTTGAATTTTGCTCTTCTTTCTTTTTCCTAATACCCTGTTGAGTCAATTTGGATTTTCCATGCACACCAAGGTTTGCAAGGTTGGAATATGGTCAAGATACCAGGAGCCACAACTTTAAGAAACCTCATTCTACCACCCCTAAAAGCATCAGCTGCCCATAGCTTCTTAATTAGTTGACTCATGGAATACATGCCTCTCCCAGACACCAGCATGTTGACTAGCTTCTTATGTAGATCTCATGCAAGCAACCACAGCTCCTGTGATTCATAATCGAAGCAGTCTTATTATGGCCAGAAGAAAATATACTTTGTTTTTCAGTGCTAGGGGTTGAACCCAGGACCCCACATATGCAGGAAGCATGCTATTCCTGAAGCTCTAGTCCTGGGGCACTTTAAATATAGGCTATGGTTTTGTTCTGTTACAGCAAAGTGGTGCTGAGGGGGGGGGGGGACTGGGAGAACTAACTGTAGGCATGGAGCGATGGTGGCTGGGATGGATAATTTCAACTGTCAATCAGAACTGACAGAGTTCTGGGAGATAGACTTATGAGCATTGCCTTTCCAGAACTATCATGATTAGGTAAGGAAACAGTATAAAAAGGGTAGAATGAGATGACCACAGACATACATCACTCCCTTGGATGTCACTGAGATACAATACGATGAGCGATTTCAATCTCTTGCTGTTTTGATTACCCCACCACAAGGACCTGTTCCTTTGAACTGTTAAGAGAAAGTAGAATCTTCCTTCCTCAAGTTGTTTTTCTCACTATATTTTATCACAACAGCAGAGAACTTATGATATCAGCAGACAGAAACTGCTCTGGTGGGACAAGAACCCCCAGCTCTGAGAATGTCCTTGCTGGGGTACAGGGATTCCTAAAGAGTGGTCTGGTTCCTGCTTTCTTATTGTCTCTCTGGATCTCTGTCTAGTGCTACATGTGGCTATGTAACTAAACGGAGATGAGGCACCCGGACACCTCAAAGTTCAGTTGGAACAGCTGGATTATAACCCACCCCCCTCCCAAGACCTCACCCAAATTTCTTCCATAAGTCCTGTTGAAAGCTCAAACTAGCAGCTTAACGCCCCCCCCCCCCGTTTCCTGAGACATTTCCTGCTGTTTAGGAGCTCCAATTCTATCCCTCTCCTCCTCCCCACTCTCTAGTTATCCTTTTCTCTCACCTATGAATATATAATAAATTCTCTAAAAGTCACCAACTGCATGAAGTTTATTCTTTAAATTCATAAGACAAGAAACCCAAAGTTTTCCCAGTTTGTCCCCCTCAATCCAAACTCATAAAATATTAGAGAAAGGCCCAAATGTTCTCAAAGATATTCCAATGAAATCAATACAGGGAATTGGTAACAGGAGTGGGGCTATTGCTATGATAGACCCATGTGGTTCCCAGGCCTTTGGAATCTTTTGTGACTAGAATACAGAAGAATGTTGACTATAAAAGCCCTGGTAAACTGGAAGAAGAGGTTAATGAAGTATGGTAAGAACTTGAAAAACAAGAATAGTAAAAGAAAGGCAGAGAGTGCCAGTTCACCTCATTGGGTTTCAGTGAATATCAAAAACTCTATCAGGAACTGGATGAGAGGCAATAATTTGGTTACATTATATCTGTAGCCTTTAATTTAAGTTAAGTCAAATTTAAAGGTAATGGGCTAATTTTTGTTGCCTGAAGTCATTTCAAGGTAAGATGGAATTCAAACTGGTGCTGAGGAAGGAGCTGTGACTGCTAAAGAGGTCAACATCATTATAAGGGAACTTTCTGAACTCTTCCAAGAGGGTGGGAAAGACACGCTGAAAGAAAGAGTCCACTTCTGTGAAGACTCAAATTTATTTAAGAGAAGATAATCCAAACTAAACCCTTGGCTCAAATACAATTGTCTAGAGAAATGTTTTGTCTGGGTCAGCTAAAATGAATTCTATAGAAGATTCTATGTCTGTGGTCCAAGAAGGCTAGGTGAGTCTAAAGAAAATAGCACGACTTCCAGCATGAGCCTGGAGGCGAGCACTGATACAAATGACATAGGGAAACACAGCTGACTGGCTGGCTTCATATTGTTCAGTCTCCTTCTTATAGCACCCAGATCCACCATCCAAGGGGTGGCCCCATCTACAAAGGATTGGATTCTCCCATGCTAATCATTAATTAAAGAAATTCACTACTGGTTTGCCCACCAGTTACTCATGTAGAGGTATTTTTTTTAATTAATAATCTCCTTTTCCAGATGACTCTAACTTGTCTCAAGCCAGCATAAAACTACCCAGCACAGAAGTGGCCACTGAGACTTGATTCATGGCTTCAGGGATTAGTTTTATGTCAGGAAATTTGATTTGAATTCCTCAGTGAAGGCTCTTAGAAGTCACTGGAAAAGCTGGGGCAGATCCTAAGTTTCACTGGATCTAAAATGTCAGAAGGCTGCGGGTATGGAATGGGGGTGGCCTAAAAGAAGGGCCACATGTGCTCCTGATGGCACAGCTGGATGGATAGCACAGCTGGATGGATAGCACAGCTGGATGGATAGCACAGCTGGATGGATGGGCTACCTCAGCCTTTTTTGAGCCCAACCAGTTTCATCACGAGCCCCAGATGCTGTATATAGAGCTCCAGCAGGAACAGTAGTTATGTTCTTACTAGACTTTGGTCTTACTTTGGATTGGTTATTCCTTTGTGCAAACGGGAATATTTCTTCTGCACAGTTAGATGTTGGAGGCATGTAACTCATGTTTACTGTATTGAAGCTCACAGTTAAGAAGTGGCCTTGAGTTTCAGGAGATATCGATTTGTGGTCTCTAAACTATTAGAAGATGTAAGAACTTATTAATTTGGATTATATTTTGTGTTATGCACTGAGCATGATTCTTTGGGGATAAGAACTGGAAGCTTGTGACTTTTAAGAATTGATAAGTTCTTTTTTATATACAGTCTTTTGACTTATTTATTGTTTTTTTAATTTGATATTCTCTTCATTTATAATTTCAAATGCTATCCCCTTTCCTACTTTCCTCTCCCAAAATCCCCTATACCCTCTCCCCTCCCCCTGATCCCCAACCCACCCACTCCCTGCTTTCTGGCTCCAGCATTCCCCTATACTGGGGCATATAATCTTAGCAAGACCAAGGCCTCTTCTCCCATTGAGTTCTTTGATAATTTTTTTAAATTATTTTATTAGATATTTTCTTCATTTACATTTCAAATGCTATACCAAATGTCCCCTATACCCTCCCCCCTGCCCTCCTCCCCTACCCACTCACTCCCAATTCTTGCCCCTGGCATTCCCCTGTATGGGGCATATAAAGTTTGCAAGACCTTGCCTCAGCAAAACACCATGTGAGGTGAACTCACCACATAAGTCTATCAGCAAAACATCACACAAGTCTGTATCACATGACATATCCAGAAACTTCAACTTCAGAGAAGAATACACAACCATTCAAATCTTGAATTAAATGGGTAAAGTATTCATAGTTACAATGGCCAAGAAGGTGTAAAAAACTGGTCAGGTCATCATGAACTCTAAGAGAGCTCCGGCTGGGTAACAGCAGCTTGTTGCCTTCAGACCCTCTTCATTCTAGGTTTAAGCAATGCAGAAGATCCCCAGACCTTAACAGAGTTTTGTACATTCTCTTGTGAGGACATGAGAAGATCCATTTGCTCTCTCTTCCTTTATCCCATTTTACACCTTATGACTTCCTTTATTTATCTATAATTATTTAGGTTATGTTCTTGAATCAATGCAGCCAGACTTATTTTGAATCCACTTGAATGAATGCACATATCTCCAGTCCCCTGGTGTCTGCTAGTCTCATGCCAGACACTGCTGTGGTTCCTTCTCAATTTTTTTCTCTTGCCCTTCCTTGTCAGTGGTAGCTGAACTTGTTGCATTCGCTGTTCAGGAATAACAAATGTCCTCTTATAGGTGTAGTCCTGTATCCATCATGTTTGAGAATGAACATGTCATCTGAGGTAACCTATGATGGCACCAAGTATGTCTCTATATTGTATGTAAATAGAATGTGACATCCTCGGACCCGAGTCAATATGCCAGTGTGGAGAGTGGGATGTCCCAATTCCAATGCAGTGTGGGGAGTGTAACGTTCCATTGCAGTACTCATAGACTCTGCAGAGATCCTTGAGGCAAGCAGTAGGTCTCTCAGCATCAGCTCCCCACTCAGAGAACACGCTGTGTTAGTTCTCTTGATAGCCACAAAGGTTGAATGGAATGGAATCATATTTAATACCAAGGAACAAGGGAAGAAAATATTCCAAGAGGTGTGAACTGTCCCCACATTGAAGAGTTCTTCATTCTCAAATGTGAGGAATGCTTTTACTGAAAATCCCTTCTAGGATCAAATACTAATCTGAGCCATTTTCTCACTTATACACTGTGAAACTGATACTTTTTAGAATTTATTTTTTAGAACATTATTAAGATTCTAACCATTGGACAACAAAGTAGCAGATACTTTTTAAAACCCATATACAGTGGAGTTTCCCAGGATTCAGGAAATCATGCGATTGGTGACTACAAACAGTAGTTGTGAGTGAATTAAGAAAAATTGCTACATTGCCTTTTTTTTTTTTATTACTGCTTGCTTTGGTTATGTACTTAGTTTACTATGGGCTAATTACTTACTGATATCTACATTTTATGTGCAGTATATTAACCTATCAATTGCAATAACCATATATACATGCATATATATGCATGTATATGGCTTATCACTATATATTTTGTTTCAAAAGTGGATTTCTCATAACACTAAAGTAGATATTGTAGCAGAAAATATAAAAATTGAATCCGTGCTATCTGACCTCTTCTCATCTTTTTTTAAAATTAATTAATTTATTATTATTTTCTTTATTTACATTTCAAATGCTATCACAAAAGTTCCCTATACCACCCCCTGCCCCTGCTCCCCTACCCACCCACTCCCACTACTTGGCCCAGGCCTTCCCTTGTGTTGGGTCATATAAAATTTACAAGACCAAGGGGCCTCTCTTCCCAATGATGGCCGACTAGGCCATCTTCTGCTACATATGCAGCTAGAGACTCGAGCTCAGGGGGTACTGGTTAGTTCATATTGTTGTTGCACCTACAGGGTTGCAGCCCCCTACAACTTCTTGGGTACTTTCTCTAGCTCATCCATTGGGGGCCCTGTGTTCCATCCAATAGCTGACTGTGGGCATCCACATCTGTGTTTGCCAGGCACTGGCATAGCCTCACAAGAGGCAGCTATATCAGGGTCCCTTCAGCAGAATCTTGCTGGCATGTGTATTAGTATCTGGGTTTGATGGCTGATGATGGAATGGATTCCCGGATGAGGTAGTCTCTGGATAGTCCATCCTTTCATCTTAGCTCTAAATTTTGTCTCTGTACCTATATCCTTTCATGGGTATTTTGTCCCTTATTCTAAGGAGGAATAAAGTATCCACACGATGGTCATCCTTCTTGGTTTTCTTGTGTTTTGCAAGATGTATCTTTGATATTCTAAGTTTCTGGGCTAATATTTTCTCATCAATGAGTGCATATCTAGTGACTTCTTTTATGATTGGGTCACCTCACTAAGGAAGATATCCTCGAGATACATCCATTTGCCCAAGAATTTCATAAATTCATTGTTTTTAATAGCTGAGTAGTACTCCATTGTGTAAATGTACCACAGTTTCTGTATCCATTCCTCTATTGAGGGACATCTGGGTTCTTTCCAGCTTCTGGCTATTATAAATAAGGCTGCTATGAACATAGTGGGGCATGTGTCCTTATTACCAGTTGGAAGATCTTCTGGGTATATGCCCAGAAGAGGTATTGCTTGGTCCTCCGGTAGTACTATGTCCAATTTTCTGAGGAACCACCAGACTGATTTCCAGAGTGGTTGTACAAGCTTGCAATCCCACCAGCAATGGAGGAGTGTTCCTCTTTCTTCACAGCCTCGCCAGCATCTGTTGTCACCTGAATTTTTAATCTTAGCCATTCTGACTGGTGTGAGATGGAATCTCAGGGTTGTTTTGATTTGCATTTCCCTGATGNCTAAGGATGTTGAACATTTTTTCAGGTGTTTCTCAGCCATTCGGTATTCCTCAGTTGAGAATTCTTTGTTTAGCTCTGTACCCCATTTTTTAATGGGGTTATTTGATTTTCTGGAGTCCAGCTTTTTGAGCTCTTTGTATATATTGGATATTAGTCCTCTATCAGATTTAGGATTGGTAAAAATCCTTTCCCAATCTGTTGGTGGCCTTTTTGTCTTGTTGACAGTGTCTTTTGCCTTACAGAAGCTTTGCAATTTTATGAGGTCCTGTTTGTCAGTTCTTGATTTTACAGCACAAGCCATTGGTGTTCTGTTGAGAAATTTTTTCCCTGTGCCCATATCTTCAAGGCTTTTCCCCACTTTCTCCTCTATCAATTTCAGTGTCTCTGGTTTTATGTGGAGGTCTTTGATCCACTTAGACTTGAGCTTTGTACAAGGAGATAAGAATGGATCGATTCTCATTCTTCTACATGATAGCCTCCAGTTGTGCTAGCACCATTTGTTGAAAATGCTATCTTTTTTCCACTGGATGGTTTTAGCTCCCTTGTCAAAAATCAAGTGACCATAGGTGTGTGGATTCATTTCTGGATCTTCAATTCTATTCCACTAATCTACATGTCTGTCGCTGTACCAGTACCATGCAGTTTTTATCACAATTGCTCTGTAGTACAGCTTAAGGTCAGGCATGGTGATTCCACCAGAGGTTCTTTTATTGTTGAGAATGGTTTTTGCTATTCTAGGTTTTTTATTATTCCAGATGAATTTGCAAATCGCCCTTTCTAACTCTGTGAAGAATTGGGTTGGAATTTTGATAGGGATTGCATTGAATCTGTAGATTGCTTTTGGCAGGACGGCCATTTTGATAATGCTAGTCCTGCCAATCCATGAGCATGGGAGATCTTTCCATCTTCTGAGATCTTCTTTAATTTCTTTCTTTAGGAATATCAAGTTCTTATCATACAGATCTTTCACTTCCTTAGTTAGAGTCACTCCAAGGTATTTTATATTATTTGTGACTATTGTGAAGGGTGTTGTTTCCCTAATTTCTTGTTCTTTGAGAATTTTATACAAAGTGTTTTGATCTTATTCACATGACTCCCCAAACTCTTCCTACATCCACCTCCCAATACCTAGATCCCCAACTTTGTGCCCTCTTACTTTCACCCATGGAGTCCAGTTTGTGCTACCCATATATTCTTGGATGTATGGCGTTCTTCTGGAACACAGTCACCTCATCAAGAGTTATACTCATAAAGAAAACTGGCAGTGCCTCCCTCAGCAGCCATCATCTGCCAAAGGCATCTCAGGTATTGCTGTTGCATCATGGCTATCTCCCCCTCTTTGTGATAGGATTTTGTCTTGCTTGATGCTACAAGTTTGTGCATGCTATCTTACCTGCCTGTTATTCACATGTGCAGTTGTACTGTTGTGTCTAGAAGATGTCATCTAACACTACTGGCTCCTACATATTTTCTATTTCCTCTTATGCAGTGACCAAAGCTTATTATTTAAAGTGATACATTCAGGTATCAAGTCCAGAAAGAGTAGAGTTGAAATGCTTAAACTCAATTGTGAAGAAGATTAGGGATGCCTGGAGGGAGTTATGTCAACAGGTTCACCAAGATGTGCAGACTCACAAGCCATTCTCAGCTGACGTCCTGGGAAGCATTAAAGGAAAAGGTAGGGTAAGAAGGAACATTCATTGTATTCTTCCTCCTGGTGACAGAGAAAAAGTAGACACCTGATTCAGTTACCGATGCCTTGATTTCTTCATCATGATGGACTGGACTTGCCTGTGAGCTGGTATGAATTTTCTATCCTTTAGGTTGCTCTGCCAATACATTTTATCACAGAAACAGAAAAGTAACCACTACAGTGGCCCCCTCCAATGTGATGCCCTCATAATCTGAACATTTCTAGCCTCTAATCTATTCCTTAAATTATGCTGTACTTCTCTACATTCTATCAGGGCTTGTCACCACTGAGACTATATTGTGCAAGTAGATACTCTTTCTTCTTCTTCTTCTTCTTCTTCTTCTTCTTCTTCTTCTTCTTCTTCTTCTTCTTCTTCTTCTTCTTCTTCTTCTTCTTCTTCTTCTTC